>NC_083622.1:15661066-15931066 GCF_963584025.1 Labrus mixtus | reverse complement strand
AGTCTTAAAACAGGTGCCATCTTGCTGACATCCACTAATGCGCGCTTACTCATACAAGTAATTACATTTTCACAGAGACCTGGATTAAACACACAGAAACACACAATTTTTTCACATGGACAGATTGTCGCTCTAAAGCTCCCTCGCTCTTACTGCTTCTCACACGCCTACTGACACAACACACCAAGAAAAGCATATTTATTTTGACTCTTTGCTGTTACACAGGAATGTGTCTGCTAAGCAAATGGCAGGCTTTAGAAAAGCATCCACATGATTTACGACTTATGAGGAAAAGAGAACTGCCTTTCTGCTTCTACTTTTTTTTTTCTCCCCCCAACACACATCGCCTTGTTTTTTTTATTATTTTTTATTTCAGCCTCTCCGTCCACTGACGCACAGTCATGGAACGATACCAGACTCTCGGCCTACTTGCCCGGGTTCACTAATGCTGTCCTCTGTTCTAGCAGACACTTCCTTGCTGTCCTCATTTATCATCAAGAGGCTTTGTACCAACACGATTCTCCTGCTCCCTCTCCCCCATCCTCTCCTAGCACAGGAAGGCAGGATACAAGTGAAAATAATGTCTCTCTTTCTCTGTTTTCCCCAGGAGTGTCGGGTCAGCGGGTGAAGGTGGAGCCGGAGGTGTTGTCATATCCTGGCCAGACTGTCAACCTGCGTTGTGCCTTCACTGATGCTGCCGGGATTCAGCTCACAATGGTCAGAAACGCACAGGAACACACACTCTCATGAACACCATTGTTTTCTTTTTTTTTCCACTTTCACAGGATTTGATTACTCCTTCATACCACCAAACTCATATCAGCTTTAAACTGGGTTTGTGGTTTGAAATTGTAATAAAAATGTCTCTTTCATCCTGAAATTGCAGCCCATTGTGCTGACTTGGCACAGACTATTTGCTGAAATTGCTCAAGACTCCAATTTTCTTTCACAATTGAATGTCAGACATTGGACATTAAGTGACTACATTTGACTAAACATCTGGCTGCTTTCTTGTAAAATAAAGTACATGCTAATTATGTGTCAACCTAATTTTGGAGGTGTGTTTTTTTTTTTTTTTTTTTAGATAAGAGGAATTCCTAGTAATTAAAATGAACCTAAAATAATAACACAGGTCTATGTGCTTTGTTTACTGACTCAAATCTAGCAAACTATAGCTCACAGAAATGATCCTAAGGCTAGTAATAGGTTTTTATCACATTTAGGCTTAATGTGTTATTACTCCAAACAAACAATACTAAGCTTAATTTTGCTTGGGGGGATTGAATATGCTAATGGAGACACTCCTTAATCGCATCTCAATGAAGTGGTAAGTGCACAACTCTGCTTGTTTCTGCTAAAAGAGAGCGGGAGTACTGCTCCTGAAAAACTCACATGCATATTCATACCTGCTCCACTTCTTTTTATTGTGATGCTGTGTACGCTGCCCCGAGGAGTTTACAGCGAAATACAGATGTCTTAAAACGCTCTTCTTCAGTGTCGCTTATCAATGCTGTGATAAATGAAGCCTGTGTTTCTGTTATTCACCACACGCCTTCTTAACAACATGACCCTGTGCTTCCTCCATCGCCACAGGTCACATGGATCTATGAGCCCAAGGAAGGAGAGAGGATCAACATTGCCGTGTTTCACCCCAACTTTGACCCCAACTACCCTGACTCACTCGTAAAGGGCCGAGTCAGCTTTGTACCCAGCCCCCCGATCCTAGACAGTCCCTCCATCCAGATCAGCGATGTTAGGATGAACGACGAGGGGAAGTACATCTGCGAGTATGCTACCTACCCCAGAGGCAACGAGCAAGGCATCACATACCTGGTCATGCTGGGTAGGTCACCAACATGATATATATCTATAAATCAAATAAAGACATAGTTTTAAAACTGCCAATACGCTTCCAAAAGAGTTCATGAGAGGGGTCATCAATGTTTCTGCTAGTAAAAGCAGGTATATGTGAGGAACCGGCAGCTGAGTGTACAAACTCTAAGTTAATTTAAATCGGTAATGAAAATAATTATTTTTAACCCTAGCAAGCAAATGTGCTTTATTATCAGTAACTAAAAATAAACGCACACTTTCAATTTCCCAATACACTTTGTGATTTTCTGTTGAAACCTGTGGTAGCTCCTTATTTTAAATGCACCTCTGTAAATATTTCTACCACAGAACTTAAAAGATGAAGGGGACTCTCGCAATTTAATATCCCAAGTCTTAGCTCTATGTCTAGTTACACCTGAGTTCCCCTAACCCTACAAACTCGTAATGTACAGGAGCACTGTTGTCTACCAGGGGTAACATACTTCTGTTGGAGTTCTCCATTGATCAACATGTGCTCTTGGGTTCAAACCCATCGCAGTTTTCTGTATTCCAGGACTTGAAACATTGTAAAATTCTCCTTGTAAAATTTCTTGTTTTTATAACCACTGGAAAAGTAACACTTTTTTGAGATTAAATTGGATTTTTACCTTGGGCACAGATGAATCAAACCCAACACAACCTTGACTAGCCTGTTATAAAAGAGCTGTAGTTTTTTTTTACCCATATTTTCTTACAATGAATGAAAGCAGTAGTCAAGGCAATTTAGATCAGGAGTAATACTACCATTTATGGATTTTAATATCTTTTCTCGCCAAAAAACTGTTCTCTGTTCCTGCCTCTCTAGCAGAGTTGTTGAAATTGTGCCATAAATGCTTTTCTTTGTGTTTTTTTTCCTTTAAATTTGTCAACCATCCCTTTTATAGTGAGTGTATGCATGTTAAATTAAATGTTTTATGATGTGATGTAGAAAGCGGCCTACTATCTATATATATATATATATATATATATGTGTGTGTATATATATATGTAAATGATTCTCTGCCCACCTCTTTTCATCTGATCTCTCCAACTCTCTCCCTCCCCCAAAGGTAGCATGCAGGTTAAAAGCATGTCCAGCTCTGCTTAATTGCTATTATAAGTGGTATTGTCAGATCAATTGTGTTCTTGTTAATGCAATGGAACCATTGGTCTAACCTTGGCCCAGCACCAGTGCCTCCACCCCCCCCCCCCCCCCCCCCCCCCACCCCCCCCCCCCCCCCCCCCCCCGCATCATGCCTCCCTGACTCCCCTCAGGCCTCTCTATTGATCTGGCTGCTTGTCATGCCTGCTGTCAGCTCCTGTCCTGCCTGCTTTCCTCTGATCCCACACTCGTATCAGAGAGGCCGATTGAGGAGTTATGAGAAGAGATGTACAGTAGATGGGGGCGGGGGTTCACAGAGTCGTGTAGTGATTTTGAATTTGTATATTGAAATGTACTTCAAGTAGAGGAAATAGTTTATCAATGGTGGTTCATTTAGATAGGGATGGGAAAAGATTAAAGAGAAGGAGGTAGATGTAAAGAAGATTTAGTGTTTGGGTGTTTTTACACTGGTGCTTGTAATTGTTTATCAACGTTGGCTCTCATGAGAAAATAAACAGGGTGAGGGAGGGTGCAAAGGTTGCTGGGGATTGAGGTTTTTGGATCTGCTTTTGCCCAGCTTCTGACTCAAATGGTTTATCAATAATGGTGCCTGTTATCTTCTCCCTCAACTGTCTTACTTCCATTTTTATCTATTTCGACACACTTTAATTTTCTCTCTCCCCTTTTTTGTCTTTTTCTCTCTCCATCCCCCCCATCAATCCATCCCTCTATCAGCTAAGCCCCAGAACTCAGCCTCCCTCGTGACAGTCGAAGCCGGAGCTAAGCAGGTTGTCGTGGCGAAATGCGAGTCTGTGGATGGCCGTCCAGCTGCGCAGATCTCTTGGGTGACCACAGCCAATGGCAACGCGACGACCGTGACGAAGCCAGGAGCCGACAACACCGTGACCATGAGCAGCGAGTACCGCATGGTTCCCACAGCGGCAGACAACGGGAAGGACATCAGTTGTGTGGTAGTGCACAGGACGCAGGTCAAAGCTGAGAGCTTTCCGTTAAAGCTAGAAGTTCAGTGTAAGAGACCACATACACACATTACCCAACACTTAGAACTCTATGAATTCCTTTGCTGTAACATGATATGTTTTGCCTGTGATTAATTGGACTATTTTTCCTCCTTCCTGCTGCTATTCATCTGTCCTCTCCCCAGATGCCCCTCGGGTGACAATAGTGGGTTATGACAATAACTGGTATGTGGGTCGTACAAACGTGCTGCTCACCTGCGAGGCTAATGGAAACCCTGTCCCGCTCTCTGTCCTGTGGAAGACGTGAGTATCAGCACATCCAGCTTCTCTTTTGTTACCTCGTTTCTCTCTCTTCACTGTCTCTCTTTTTCTGTCTCTGTTTTTTTCCTTTCATTACCCTTCGTTCCCAGGTCCACAGAGCTGTAATCAGCATTTTTATTATTGCCACTACAGCCCTGCGCTCTGATTATGGAGATAGGCGTATAATTTCTCATAATGGACTCTGTGACTCGAGAGTTAACCCCTGCTTTATGAGATACACAATATGACTTTCTTTCTTCTTTTTCTCTGTATTATTAACTATTTAAATAAATGTGGCCCAATTTGAAAAAAAATATTCAAGTCTAGTCTAGTTTCCATTGCATTTTCCTCCACCACGTGATAATGGATTGCCTTCTTAGGAAGCGGGAAACGGATTCGTTTTGCACTACCGATCAAGATTAGTTAAATGTGATGATATTGCACAATATAGCACATTTCAGTGAATGTGGATCCAGCTCAATGCTCTCATTGTGCCAAATCAAACAACTACAGTACTATGCTCCTTTTCCCCCTCCTTTTGACCTTCTTAATTTTCTTCTATCTCATGCTGATATGCTCATGTCCCTGCAGTATGTCCGGAGAGATACCTGACACGGTGCAAATCAACGGAAACGAGCTGAAGGTGCTTAAAGTAGACGATGCCGTGAACACCACTTTTGTGTGCGAGGTCAAGAACCGTATTGGGAGTGGCAGGGACCAGGTCACAGTCATGGTCAGAGGTGAGTTCAAGAACACAAACATGGAAAGCCCCCTACACATGTACACCAACATTTTATGTACACAGCATCTGTATATACTATCCTAAAGATGTAGGTCAGATCACATAAAAAATAGAAATTTAAACCTCAAACGAATGTTGTGCTATCAAAGGTAACCTCAAAAAGAAGCACTTTTTGTGCACTTTTCTGTGGTTTGACAAATTGGCATTAGAATTGTTTCTGCCATCACAAATCCACCCATCTGCTGCTCTAAGTAGGTTAAATCCAAGACAAATTGTAATTTGTGAATGTTTCAAATGGTCTAAAACTGACAAATTGTACACACTAAATGCCTCAGTGAAGGAAGCATTTCAGGAGTGAAATGAAAAACACATTTGTGGCTCGCTTGGGTCCCGTTCATCATCTTAACCCTCCCCTGGCTTCTACATAAAAACATTTATATCCTCTGAACTGATGAACTGGAACCAAGTCCACTTCCATCACATGTGCTACACATTTTCCTGCTGTACTGCAATCTTATGTCTTCCCCAGGGATCCACCTTCACATGTCACTTGAACACAACATACACAAACACACAGATTATCTGTACTGAGGAACTCTCTTTGGTGATTAGTGTAGGGATAGAGGGTCCAGCTGCTCTGTCTGTCTAGGGTGTGTGTGCAGAGAGTAAGTTCATATCTGCATGGATTCTGTGCTCTTTTGGGTTCTCTCCTTCACCTTTTCATGTCTCTCCTTCACCTTGGCCTATTAAGCATGCATGTCACTTTTTCCTCTTTCACTTTGCATTCACTGTATAATGCTGTATTATCAATGTTTCTATGCCTCAGCGGTGTCCAAGGTTTGTCAATCTGCTTCCTACATCACATTGCATTTAAGACAGCATTTCTTTTAGTTTTTAGTGGTAGTACACATTGTGAGGGTTGCATATAGAGGAGAAGGTCCTTCTCTCTGCTTTTCTTGTACTTTTTTTAGTAGCTTCTCAGCAGTGCCCTTGACATGTAGTAATGAGCAAATGAGACTAAAGCAAAGGAACAGTGTTCTTTCACTAAAAGTGATTCATTTCACTCTCAGACACTTTTTTACTCTACATTGACTGGATTTCAGTTTTTCTTTTATTTCTATGTATGTGTTTGTGCAGTTTATTTTTTTAGTTTTATGTATTGAGGTGTAAACATGTGTTTGTGCAGTTTATTTTTTTAGTTTTATGTATTGAGGTGTAAACATGTGTTTGTGTGCTGTAGCGCTTGTTGTACCACCTCAAGTCTTATAGTGAAACCAGAATGGTGCCAGTCAAGATGGAAAACACACCATGCTTCCATTCCCCGCTGTTCCTCCAGAGTTTGAACTGCCCTCCTCAAAAGGGTTCACTCCTGCATCTCACCTCATACAAAATACATCTCCCTTCAATTTGCTGTTGCATGCCTGCACTTAACCGGAAGTTTTTCCTGCTGACATGGTGGTAAACCTTTTTCCGTAATGGGGGGGAAAAAGAGCATTTCTCTGGTGGTTACATTTTAAGAGCAACAGCGACTCCATGCCCTCCTTTTCTTTCTTTTTTTGTCCCTTTTGCTAAGTCCCTCCTCATTTTGTCCTTTTTTTCTTTCTTTCACTCCTACCCCCTCAATCTTTCTTCAAGTCCCTTAGCTCCTTATGGTGCCACAGTATGCGTCACCGGTCCTCTGGGGCCATTCTGTACTGCTGCAGAGTAGTGTTAGTGGCTTCTGTATCACAAAGGATGTTACAGTCTCCCGCTGTGTATTACAAGACACAAGCAGGGAAGGTACAAAGATCCAGGAAGTGGATGGGGGAAGATGGAAGCTGCTGCAATAAGATTTAAAAAATCGGTGAACGTGGACTGGGATAAATCAGTGCCAGCATGCAATCCTCACACTTACAGAGAAAGCGAGGGAGGGCGCAAAGGCATGAGGGATGGAGCGAGAGAGCGGATGCTGACGGCATTTAAAACTCCCATGGGAATCTTGTGCCACTGCATCCTATCTCCTCTGCTATTGGCCTCCACTATCTCTCAGCATGGCGTGTGTGTCTGTCTGTCTCCAAGCCTCTCAGAGCGGATCAGTCACCCTTTGCTGCTTCAGCTCCTGGCTGCTTCTCTCCTTGCTTCCACAATCCATTCCTTTTTCTCGCTCTGTCTTCATCCCACTTTTACCTCTTTTTTTTGTATTACCATGCTCCTCTCTCCTCCTTTTTTCTTACTAGTTACTCTGGTCTCTCCTTTAGTTTTGAACCTCCCACAGTTTCCTAGCCCTGTCATCTCCCTCTATCTCGTCTTGCCACCTCCTCCCTCCATCCCACTCCCCTCTTACTCACTGGCAGAAGAAGAGGAGGAGGATAAGACGGGAGCTAAATTTGCTGGCAGTTAAGAGGTGACTGAGGCAACCAGCATGTGTCAGAGCAAGGTTTGTAGTAGGCAGAGAGTGAGGGAATAGTTTTCGGAAAGAAAAAGGGTCGAGTCAGTATCGGTCGAAGTACAATGAAAGAGTTGATGACTGTCGAAATGAGCGAGATATGGAATGACTCCAGGTGGGGGTTGGATGTAGACCTGTGGAAGCTAATGTGAATGTGTGTAGACAAACAGGGCTAAGAGGGGCCGACAGGCGTGAAACGGCCAGCACCTGCTACAGAGCAGGTCCCCTACTTCTCTCTACCCCAAAGCTGCATGACACGCATATCTACTCTAGTGTGTCTGTCTGTGTGTGTTCCTGTGTCCTCTGCCCTCAGTCTTGTCCTGTGCTCCTGGGGGCAGCGAGAGGGGTAGATGTCCTCTTTTCTCCTTGCCTCTCTTCCTCTCATCTTCGATCCTGCTGCTTAGTCACACACATAAACGTATCCTTCCCTTTTCTCCCTTCCTCTTGTCTTTAGATTTATCTATCCCTCGCTATCTCTTTCGCTGCAGTTTGCTCTTTTCATTGCATCTCTCATCCTCTCAGTTAGCATATGCTCTCTCCTCATCCTCCTTATCTCTCCCAGGTTGTCTTTCAGCCTCCGCAAGTCTGCCACTGATCCCCCCCCTGCCCAGAGAAGAGACTTCTGCCCCTAGCTTTCTCTCTCTATCTCTTCTCTCTCTCTCTCTCTCACATGTTATTTAGCTCTGCCTCTCTCAAAAGCTTAACTCTTAAATACCAGTAGCTCTTCCTTAATCACAGCTTAGTAGTCTCCATCCCTCCATTCCAGGCTCCTCTCGCGGGGGTTCCTATGTGTCTAACCCAGATTCCCTCCATCTTCTGCCATGTTTCAACCCTCAAATTTTTCTCACAGGGGTGACTCAGCTGTACCTTCTAAAGTTGTATGTCCCCAAATAAATATCCCTCATTGTTTTAACTTAATTAAGTCAATTCAGTGCTCTTTCCTCAGAGAAGACAGTTCAAGGGCAAGGAGCCTGGCCATTTTCTTCCATTGAGTTAGGGGGTGTGTGTGTCTGTCTTTTCTGTCTCTCTGTTACTCCGGTCATGCGAAAAACAGCCAGAGAACAGGTCTGGACGGAGCCAAGACTCCCTCCAGCCTGCGACTGGCCCCCTGCCCACCCCTCATTAGCACACACTCACACGTACTCAGTTGTGCCTGTGCATACACACACAGTTCTGTTCAATAAGTTAACATGGTGACAGAGGGTACTGCTAAGCTATGCTCTAGGTGCAGCCCAGCCCTGTGTCAGCAGGCCACTGTTGACCATGATGCTGTGAGTGTGTGTCTGTGTCTGTGTGAGTGTGTGTCTGTGTGTGTGTGTGTGTGTGTGTGTGTGTGTGTGTGTGACCATGCATGTTTTTGGGAGGCTGCAGTTGATGTTACTTCCACTCCATCTCCCTCATTACTTGCGGTCACTTGGAGCGTACGGTCGTGCTGGACGTGAAGCATGCTGTGTTTTGGCTTACGCAGTATGCTGTGTGTGTGTGTCTTTGAGGAGATGGCTTGGTGCTTGTGGGCTGCAGTTACTGTAGCTTTTGCCTGTTTGTTATCCCCCCCCCCCCCCCCCCCTTGTTATCCACACAGCATGCATATTGCAGTTTTTCTGCTGGCTCATCCAACAGCATGTGTTTAGAAGATGTCCTCTCCTCACCCACTTTAAAAGATTCCTCTTGTGCTCTGTTTGGATGTGTCCTAGGTCTGCATTGGGCCTGTACTGGGAGCCCAGGCTGGCTCCTTTACATCTATCTCTTGAATCTTTCAAGTGTTGTGTCCAGAAGGACAGAATAATACATGAATCATCATCCACCAAAGGAATTACCAGTAGAGACTTTGAGAGACACACATAGAAAACTGACTTGAGCGACGCATTAAAAATAATTGGATGAGTAGAATTTGGAGAGAATTTGCATTTGAATTTTGGTGTAATTCCCTTTGAAGTGACAGCAATGTGCGGCAGCATCCGGCCTTAGTCTGCACAGAGATTGTTGGCACGTTGCTTGCACTGAAGATCCACCAAGCCTAAGGTGATAATGCATTTCTTGTGTTCCTGTTAGAAGTGGACACTGAGGGCTAGCTCTCACTCTCATGTGTGTGAACAGGAATGCTTAGCACTACTCGGAGGAGAGAAGGAGGAGGGAGAGATAATGTGTTAGGGGAGTCTGGTGGGAAATATTGAAATAAAGGAAGGGAATTTGCCACACTTTTTTTCCAGGAAAATGTTGCAAGTGAAGGACAGATGAGGAGAGCAAGGAGAAAAAAGCTTGTGACAGAAATACAAACGTGAATTAGGGATATGGCGCGAAAGGGGATTTAGAGAAGATTGAAAGAGTGTATGTAGGAGGTAGCTGGTGAAGTGGAGGCAGAGATGGAGTAAAGAGTTGGTGAAGGGGAAGGGAGGCGGAAATAAAGAGAGAGCGAAGAGCTGAGCTGAGAACAGGTGTAGCCGGTACTAGTCTACAATTTTCGCCCCTGACAAGAATCAGTGGTACGAGAGTAATGCTGTTGGCTCTCTGTACACTTAACAAGAGAGGCTGGATTCTGTTGGGATTTAAAATGGGAATGACAATAAGAATTGGACTGATTTTCTACTTTCAAATTTAGGCAGGGATTCCAACAGCAGCATCTCCTGGTTAATCCTCAGCAGCGACTGGTAGAAGTGCAGGGAGTGGAAAAGAAAGCCAGAGTGACAGAAAGGATGTTCAGCTTAGCAAAGGGTTCTTGATCACTTTCAACCAGCAACTGAAATCAAACACTCATTGACTAACCACGTAATTTTTTTGTTTTATTGTGTAGCTTCTGTGCTAAAAATCTGAAGGAAGCAGACTTAATTCCATAAAATATTTCTGCGACAGAGTGCCTTTCTTCTTCTATGACTGTATAAACTGTTTATTGCTTCTGAGGCATCCAGCTGCACAAAATGATCCAAATTGAATAAACAAGTTAATTAAATAAAATCAAGAACTAAATGTTTGAATACAAAACACATAAAGAAATAAACTCTAAACTTACATGAAAAGTTTGATTAAATATACATTCATGAATTAATTTACCATTTTTTTAAATTGAATTCTTCTAAGCTCTAAAGAAAGCACATGTGTTTTTTTTTGGGGGGGGGGGGGGGGACACACACATCATACTGAATTGCTCCTCCATTATAAAGAAGTAATCATAGACTATTTCTTATTTTGTTTTACAAAATGTAAAATAGCCAGTGTCATTTGAAGGACATTTCTAAGAGCTTCACAGTACAGTGAACGCTAACAACATGGGTGGAGTTGACCCTTTACTCCTTCGGTGTTAGAGCCATAATCCCTGCTCACTGAGAAATAGATGATGCCCTCTTGGGGAACCGGTCATTGGGTCTACGGAGAGTTATCATAACCCCAGGAAGCACTTAGAGCCCTGAACTCTTGGCCTCAAAAAGCCTGTGCAAAGCAGTTTCACTGTGATGGTTCTCTTGGCGGCTTTGCATACTCACAGTATCTTAACAAAGCCTGGTTTCAAACCTCAATACTTCTAAAAGCTTCTAGTGTTTGGTCAGATTCCAAGCAGAGTTGTTGTGTGACCTTCTTTTCCTTCCTGATATCCATTCTTCTGCTGTACCTACACTTGAGTATCGGCTAATACAGCGTAGCCCTCTGATCCAGTACAATAAAAACTTACATTTACCCGTAATAGTTATTTTCAACTGTCATAATAATCATTGTTTTATGGCATGGCTCAGTACAATCTTAACACAAAACGTTAAAACCAGAAAGTCTAAACATTAGAAATTACTCAGTGCGAAACCCTTCCAGACATGATGTGTCAGACAGAGATCTTTAGAGACATCCAGATTTTTAACTTAAAACTACTTCTACTACTTCTTTTGACATCTCAGTGTTTAGAATGAACACAGTTTGCTAGCTTTCAATAATGTTACATTCACAATGTTGCAAAGCTGTGCAATGTGCTCGATTGATCATTTACCTGGAATATGTTTAGCTCTCTTAAAAAAGATGCTAATGGAATCCTAAGTATAGGTCTATATGTTACTGCTGTGAATGATATTGTTTTGAAGAAGAGCGTGAAATGGGGGCTTAAAATATTTGCAGTGTTTGATTAGTGCTTGGACAGTGTGCATGCGCCTGTGACTGTAGGAGTGTGTGTGTGTGTGTGTATGGATACGTAAGCAGACGCTTGGGTGAACTGTGGCACGGAGAAGCTAAATGTTTTTTGCACATTTGTAATTACTGTTTTTATGTTGTTTTCGATGTATTGTCCATGCAGCAATTTCCCAGCATCCTAGACAAATTTCTCCCTAGGGAGACGAATAAAGAAACCTTGACCTTGAGATGTGCTTGATGAAAAAACAATTCTGCATTTAATGCTGCTTAAGAGGCATAATGGGTACTGGTTATCTCTTGTTTTCCATATTTTTTGATCCCATAGTTCCTGATGTATGTTTGATTTACAACTTTTATCCAGGGAAAGCCCTGTAGAGCTTCACACAAAACAAATGAATAATTTGTTTTGGTTTTGGCATTTGTGGTAGGCTACTGAAACCTTGAATGGCTATGATTTACTTATGCAATAATATACCTAACACTAGCCTGTGCTTTTCTTCTCTTGTATCTTTTTCCTTTAAAATACCTGCTTTAAAATATTGCAGTAATAAAACTGTTGTGAAGCTGACTTGTCAGTCATCCAGTATAGTGCGCTCTCTCTCTCTCTCTCTCTCTCTCTCTCTCTCTCTCTCTCTCTCTCTCTCTCTCTCTCTCTCTCTCTCTCTCTCTCTCTCTCTGAACTTTCACCGCCCTGCTCCCCGACATTCCTCTGCAGTGATATTGGTGCAACTTTGTTATTTGAGCCAATAAACAAAGGTGATTTTCTGTCTCTATGTGGTAGACACTAAAGTTTTATGAATCTTGAATATTTTAAAAGCAAAAGATACAAGAGAAGAAAAGCACAGGCTAGTGTTAGGTATGGGATGTAAAGGGACCAGGGAAGTGTGAGTTCAGAGAAAACACTATATGGCTGACAAGTCATATGGGACTTCTTTACAACTCTGATTTAGACTCCGCGACATCTCCCCGGGATTGTGATGCACAAACAGAAGCTCTGTGTATTGGATGATGGAGCCCTAGTTTTACTCAAGCCCTCCTTAGCCAGTCTGCACTCCAGGAAAGCCTCTGTTTGACTTATTATGAACTCAAAATGGCTTCTTCTGACGTGTGTGTGTGTGTGCATGTAACATGGCAGTCGTGACTAAACCAGTTGTCCTGAAGCTAAAATGGACACGCACATTAAGGAGCAGTCGCGCAGTGCCTGTGGTTTTACACAAATGGAGAGGGGTGCCAATCCGTCCCCTCCTGCTCCACACTCATGGCTTCCAGGAAGAGTTGTCATTCCGCTGTGTCACTTTGTCACTCACTCACTCCTCCTTCTCTTCTTCATCTAATTTCCACCCTGCACTCCTCCATCCATCATCAGCCTCCTCCGCCTCTGCATGGCCTCCACCTGTTCTCCCCTGCAAACGCCACCCCCCCCCCCCCCCCTTGCTCCTACTGAAAGTGTGTGTCTGTTGCTTGCACAACCAAACCCCCCCCCCCCCCCCTCCCTCCCTCCCTCCCTCCCCATCTTGCCCGTCTGGACTTGTGATGTGTGGCGAGCCTTAGACAGACCCTAGCCAATGACGGCGACACGGGGAAATGTGGTGGGGACGTTGTTGTGACGTGGCTATGGGAATGGGGACAGGAGCAGCTCTGAGGGAGACGAGGAAATGTCAGTGTAGGAAGAGGGTCAGCACATACACACACACACACAAGGACACACACTTGACTTTACTGACACCTCAACACTTTTACACACTTAACTGAATACAGTTCAAACCAGCACCATTGACATTATCCAACTCCTTCCCTCTTTTTGTGTGCCTACTCTTTCCCTTCATATTACTCTTTTTCTCTCCTCTTTTTATGCTTTCTATTTTCCCTCCTGCCCTCTCGCCATGTTTCACACTGTTCTCTTTTTTTCCATTTCTCAACCATATCCCTTTCTTCCCTTTTTTTCTCCCTCCCTGCTTCTCCTTCCCCCTCCTGCAGAGCCCACAGTGAACCCATCCAATGCTGGCGTGGTGGCAGGAGCTGTGATTGGCTCCCTGCTGGCTCTCCTTTTGGTTGCCGCTCTCATCGGCGTGCTTGTCACCCGTAGCCGCAGGCAACAGCAGGGCTACCGCGCCAATGGCGCCGGCGACATGAAGACACGCATATTCGGGGGCGGAAAGAAGGCCAGCAAGAACGGCACAGGTGGAGGCACGGGGAGCAGTGGCCTCGGAGGCGGCAACAACAATGGCCCAATCTACGTCTACAACGAGAGCTCCTCCCACCAAGGCCTCGGAGAGAAAAACAACCACCACCAGCCGCTCACCATAGGGGGCCGGCCTGAAGTTGTTGCAACTACTCCCACGGCCCAGGACATCCTGCTGAGCAATGAATTAGACGATGCAGAGAGAAGGAAGTTTGATGAGCTGGAGGAGGATGAGAGGTATGACCACTTCACTGGAGGGGCCCCTATCCTTCAGCTTCGCCCTCCACATGACCAGGACAATATGATTGGAGACTACATTGACGATGACATGGAGTCCCAGCGGGACGGCTCGGTCATCTCTCGGACTGCTGTTTACGTATAGAGCAGGAGGAGAAAGAACGGAATGGAGGAGGAGAGAAAAAAATGGAGTTGATGGTGGATTCCTCCTGAGGATTTTATGGCTCCGTGGTCTTATCCATGTTTGATTGAAAAAGAGAGAATTATACCACTTTTATTTTTGAAAATTGATTTTAAATATAGCTGATTATTAATCACAGTGAAGCCCCCAGTATGGACAGAATGAACAGGAGGGTTTTGTTGGAATATTCTGAAAGGATCTTTGCTGTAAATTTGTCTCTTAGAACTGGAGGGAGAAAAAGAAACAACCTGTCTCCCACTGTTTCAGCTCATGCTATCACTATCACTGGAACCTTGACAAGAACTCTTGACAGACAAAAGAGACGAACTGTGTAGTGTGGGAGTAGGATAATGGAATCATGATACAAGCTTGGCTATAGAGGAGGCAAACACACTTGCAAATTCACTCTTATCTTCACCAAAACAGCGGAAGTGGAAAGGCTTGTCAAGACAGATACATATTGCCTGCTTGTCTCAGTCCTCCTGTGAAGAAAAAGTTTTTTGTTCTGGTTCTGCGTTGTGCTATGACAGCTGCTGGCTTAGTTAGGAGCAGGTGATGGGTTGGGAAGGTAACATTGGAAGGTATAGACAGTTGCCATCATGAAATATAGAAAAGCGACAAATGCTCCTCTTAAACGTAAATAACTTAACAATAGACCTAAAAAAAAAAAACGTGAATTTGCTGCTCAAATAGAAGTCCAGCTGAGAGTTTGAAGAGACTTCTTAACAAGGTATTCACATACAAACTTTTGCACTGTGCCTAGAGGAAAGAGACGGTAAACAAAAAACGAGGGAATGAAGTGTAGCTGATCTGACAGGGTCAGGGATGGAGAGAGGGATGCAGGAGACAGGAAAGCAAGAGAGAAGCACGTCTCTCCTTCTTCTCTTCCTCCTCATCCTCGTCTCCTCAGAGCGCTCCTGACAGGAGGAGCTTGATTGGTAATGAGCCGTGAAGTCGCTCGCTTTAGCTGGGACCAACAGATTGCCACCACTTATCGTTTATGACGTGGCAGTTTCCTCCTCCCACCACCTCTTCTATCTCTCCCTCTCTCTCTTTCACTCTCTCTCCTCATCCCTCTCTCCAGTTGTTTATGGGGAGTTTATGATTTATCCAGGGCAGTGTCGAGGTCAGGGCCACAGAGAGCAGGGGGAGTATTTTACTGCTCCTGATGTGTCAAGCGCCCCACTAACTCTACTCCAGCGCGGCCTGCCGTGACATGCAGGACTGACTAATCCACCTGGAGTGGCCATGCTCACTCCGCTGCATGGACGCTCCCGTCTCCTCTTATATTTAGTAAATGGCTGGCAAATCTGAAAACCCCTTCAACATAAGAACCATGGTTGCTTGGATAGATTTTCAATTACATCCTCTAATATTTCTTTCCATTAGCGGATGTTGCTTAATGTGGTGAATTGATCAGGAGATGTAAAAGGTCCAAATTGACGCTATGGGAGTCATATTGACTAACAGGCAGCAACTGGTGAAACGGTCCTTTATGATGCAGCTTCAGGGCAGATTGTCTCCTGACTGTTAATTTATCCTTTTAACGAGTCATTGGAGGCCTGCTAAGACAAATATGACTTGTGGCTACTGTACACAGCTTTCTTTTCGGGCTCAGTGTACATTTAACATGCCACACTGTGTTTGTGTAGCCTCTGATGACTGTGATGGACAATCTTAAGGAGAAGCTCTGTTGTAGCTCCTCTAATCATGGATTTTCTGGCCTTCTAATCAGCTCCCCTTTGACCCTCTGGGAATCCGGTGAGAGCAGTTTTTTTGATGACTGTACTGACCTCCTGCAAGGTCCAACTAAGAGCTGGGTTGCAGTTCGCTGCAGGTCATGAGGTCAAACACTGGGTGACCCATTGCCAAGGGCAAGAAATGACTGCGCCTGCATCTGCTAACATAGCTGCTTGTGACCTTGAACTTTGGATGTTAGACACACTCTTGTGCAGTTCAAGTATCAGTCAGGGCAAGACTGCGTGTGTTTGCCATTGTGATAGCAGTAAACCCTCAGAGAGAGAACGGGAGAGAAATGGAGGAGGCAGAGGACACAAGCAGAGAACGCTTTCCCTGTTTTAGCACCGTCTAGCATATTGTAAGTCAGTGTGTTCAATAGGATTATCGTCTAATGGCCTTAGCTTATACATAACCGCAGCTCCGGTCAACCTGGGGTACAGAAAATTTACAGAGCACGGCTGATTTGCCACAACCACTCAAACTTAAAATGTATTACTTATTTTTGCACTTGTATGTGTCCATCGATACAATGAGAAATCAGTGTAATATGTGGTTTTTGGGGTAAAAGTGGCAACATAAGGGAAAAAACTGTTGTATGTAAATTTTGGTGTGAGGTATCTGTGTACTATATATATGTAAGCATCTTTATTTTTCTTGTGAAAATGTGGATATTTATAAAAATGTAAATATCAGATCGATGGAGCCAGTGTTGCCAGTGTTGTGGAAGTGAAGAGTAAGGCGTTGGTTGGAAAGTAAAAAATAAAATTAAAAAAGAGTCTCAGAGGTCTTCAGAATGTAATTTTTAATCTAATGAAAGCCTCTTTGGTTTGGTTGTGGTGGTGTTATAGAAGGCAAGTTTAGTTTATTTCTATAGCACATTTCAGCAACAAGGCAATTCAAAGTAGACAATAAACACGACACCAAAAGGCATCATGACAAAGGGCAGAAAAACACATAAGAGGACATTCAAAAATCATTCCTTAAAAACTTAAATATCAAAATATAAGCAGCTTAAAAAGAAACTAAAATAAAGAATAAGTTTATATAAAAATAAGTGACACAGTTTAAAATCTTATTATGATTAATGTATAAAAATTGTTTAATGACAGGCAGCCGTAAACAGGAGTCTTCAACTTTGATCAGCAGACCTGCCGATTTCTGAAAGTTGTTCCAGATGTAGGGAGAGCGTAGATACTGAACACTTCTTCTCCGTGTTTGGATCTGACTCTGGGGACAGAAAGACCTGTCCCACAACCGGCTGGTCTGGATGGTTCATCGTTAATCAAAAGGTCATTCATATATTTTGGTCCTAAACCATTCAGAACTAATCAACCAGCAGTTATACAACAAACTGATCTAACAGAGCGGAATTTATATAAAGCCTAAAAGTCCATTTATATTGCAGGAAAAAAAATATATAAATGCTCTCTTCTTTTTTGTTCAATTCCTCATTGTTCGCCTTTCCACGTTATAAGCACAAAATCTTTTTTGCCCAATTGGCTTCTCCTTCTTGACAGACACTCTGCCAATGCAAAAATACCCACAATACTTATAATTTATCAGGTAGACCGTGAACACACAGGCAATGCTTGTTTTGCATCTGACTCAGCTGCGCGTGTGTGTACAGTGGGTGTCAGTGTGTATTTTGGTGATGCTTTGGGACATCTCTCACTGCCATTTGGGCTGTAACCTTAGTAGCCGACCTTTGTCACCATGGAAAACCTAGGGAAGTGAAGATATTATTGTGCATTTTGGACAGCACACTGACTCACACACATATATACACACTGTACACATACATACGCTGAATGCAGAGAAACATTCGCCCACACACAAACACCCCTCAGTCACTCTCATTATGCTCACTCCCACAGCCAAACTGTGCAGAAGACACCTCATACCTGACAACTCTGCCATCTCCTGACACAAGCCCACACGAATACGCTCGCATAGCTGCACACAAGTGCGCACGCACACACAAACACACTTTTGTCTTTTCCTCTTCTTGCTCAGTGGCTCTGTCATGACTTATACGCAGTCCTGTTACTGTGGGAAGAGCCTCAGCATGATATGTCCCCCTGCTCCGCTGCTTTCTATTCCCCGCAACTTGTCCGACTACTTCCAAATCCATGACCATGTAGTAGAACCGAGACAAGTGCACACTTAGTGACACACGCCTTTCACCCAGTGTAAGAAAACACAGGCTTTTCAGGAAACTTTTTTCCCCCTTTGCATTTGTTCTACACAGGAAATGCAGATTTCACAAAAAATGCCCCTCTGCTGACCTCCATCCCCTCTCAGATCCCTTTGAATGCTTTTAGAGAGTCACAACTTCCCACTCACCTCCCAAATTATGTTTTTTTTTTCTGACTTTTTTTTTTCCACTCCAGTCACCTTCGCCACTATGACCACCTCCACAAACAGACACTGTTGCCACCCACCAAGTACAGGCCTGTCAGACAAATTGCTTTTAGAGAAATCCACGATCCATGTCTGGGTCTAGCACAAGGTTAGATAGTGTAAAAAAAAAAATATATTTTACAAGAAAGCCACATACTGTTGCTGTTTCTTTGGCTCCAAACATCTGATGATTAATCAAAGCCTTAACATCTCCCATCTCACTTGCATAAAAAGAAGAAAAGGAGAAATCCTTCCTGTGTACATAGTATAAATATATAAATATGTAGCAGAGAAAAGAATTACTAATTTATGGTGTCACGTTTGTGTATTTCTCAGTGACAGCAAGCATGAAGGATTTATTTTCTCCTATTACAGTTTCTCTTCTCTGTTATTTTGCAGTGCTTTATAATTTATGTTTTCGGAGTGCTTTATTCTTGAGTGCTGCGCTGTGATTGCTGCCAGAAACTGGCAAAATGTGCTTCTTCTATACAAACGAACTGTGCACACAACAGACACAGTCTTACCCCCAAAAATGTGCTTTTTTATTATTAGCATTATTGACTGCTATGTGTAACTTGTCTTTTCTTTTTTGTATTTTTTAATTTTGAATTTATTTTGTTTGTTTGGGAAAAAAAAAGAAATTGAATTCAAACTGTTGTCAACATTTTGTTGTGTCTTTCTATATTTTTTCGTATTTTGTTGCTATTAAAGATTTCTTGATTTTTAAAATGTTCCAGTGTGGCTCAGCCTGGTGTCTGTCTCCCCCCCCC
This sequence comes from Labrus mixtus, assembly GCF_963584025.1. Lineage (NCBI taxonomy): Eukaryota > Metazoa > Chordata > Actinopteri > Labriformes > Labridae > Labrus > Labrus mixtus. The sequence goes on along the minus strand of NC_083622.1, from coordinate 15,912,052 downwards.
CCCCCCCCTTCCTTGTGTCCTTCAACACTTAAGGTGAGCTAGGATGACCGAAGATCTAGATTGAAAAGAAGTGCAAGTCATTGATTCTCACTGATTAGATTTATAGATTAATTGATCGGGATATGAAGTGGCCTCTCTGTCTCTTGTCAACCATCCTTCACACTCCAGACACACCACCCCTCCTCTGTTTTTCCCCCACTCTCATATCCTGGTCTGTCTGTTTGTCTCATTTCAGTTTTGATAAATCTGTGTGTGTGTGTCAACAGACCTGAGATAACAGGTTTAGAGCAAACTGAAAATAGGAATAGGAGATTCCATTTTGTGGATTATAATTGTCCTGAACTTAAGCTCCGCCTCCTCTGTCTGATTTGTATATGTGTCCTGGTTGGCTGATTTGAACTTGCTGCCTTGGTAACAGGTATGTAGGAGACTTCTGTACTTGTTTAAAGGGCACATTTTCCTATTAAGTTTTTGACTGAGCATACAGCTAATGAAGAGAGATGATACAAAGCGCACATGCATGCTCTTATTTCAAGAGCATTATTTTATATATATATATATATATATAATTAAGTTCAGCTGGGCGTCTTCGCCTCACACTGTGCATAAACACATACTGAGACAGAAAGGATGGAGTTGAGGAATGTGGTGATGTAGCTTCAGTGGTTTTCCTGGAGAGAGGCAGTTTGTGTTTTCAGTGGGGGAATGTGCAGGCCAAGCTGAAACTGGGTAAATGGAGCGCTGCTCAAAGGCTGCATTGTTTGAACTCTGACTAAACCAAACTGGTTTGGTCAAATTTTAACAGAAGGGCATGCAGAGGGCTGTCTTTGTGTGTACAGGTTTGTGTACTCCACTGAATGTGTGTGCTCATGCATGCATGTGCACCTGCCTTATTTGGTTTACATGTAAGCAGCCTCTATGTGTGCACACCAAATGATACAATTCAGTTCTGCTGTCAAACTCCAAAACATGGCGAATAACAATTTGTTTATGGTGGTTATGGCAGTGAGTGCTCTTGTGTTTGCCTGCTGCTTTGATGCGGTCATGTATCTGTGTGTCATCCTGGCTTCTTGTCGCAGTTCATTTTTGTTGCAGGCTTCTTCTGTCAATGCACAGCTATTTACTGCGAGTCCAGCCCACCATCTGGCCCCTCTAATTGCTTTGGATTCGAGGCTGGCGAGATGAGTACACACATGCGCGCGCGCACACACACACGCGCACACACACTCTGACTCCTTTGGTTTTCTAGTTGCATGTGAAAGACTCGAGCACAGCAGACAGGCTTTTAAACTACAAGCAGTAATAAGAGCTTGTGCATCACTGTTGTTTGGACAGTACGTTTGTCACAGACAAAAGTGTGCGCCTCATGTAAGAGCAGAGACCCTGTAACTAAGAACCTAGCCTATTTGAGCCCTGAGCAAATAACCTGGATCTGAAGCCAAAGTGACAGCAGCTACGCTGAGCACCACCACTGTGTTCGACATTAGCGTACAGTGATGAGACACGGTGCAGAGCCCCTGGGCTATCCGGCTAGCTGGTTGTGGCCCTTTTTATACCAAGTTGTGCTTATGCGTAGGCGTCTATTAAGCAGAGAATGAGCATGCGAGCTTGTTTGGTCAAACAGCATGCTGAAGAAGAAGAAGAAGGTGTTTAGGCACCCGCTGTGTGCTCTGGTGCCGGCTGATGCGATTTCCACAGGGTGTTTGTGTGTTAAGGGGTTTATGTGTGATATGTGATAGTTATCAGATTGTTTGCCATGTACTAGCGCTACCATGTGCTGACTGCATTAAATGTTGTTTCACACATGTATGTCTTTTTAAATTACTTAAAGGTTCTATATGTAACTTTTTACATGTATAAATGTTTTTTTTATCTCCCATTAATAAGCGAACGGTTAACTGATGTGAAAAAGTAGATGTTCACTGTCTATCTGTGTTGCCTGTATAAACATTTTACCCGGGTTGTATTTTCCGTGAAAGCTCCAGGAAGTGACATTTTATGCGCGTTCTCAACGTCCTCCTCACTCCGCTCTGCTTACAGAGATCAACAGTACAAACTCATCACACACTCCCGGTCTTCACCTCCACAGCCAGAGGCCGCCTTCCACACACTTCTGTCCGCTCTAGGAGCTCTCAAATCTCTCAAAGGCGGACAAACTCATCACACACTCCCGCTCTCAGCCAGGGCCTGCGGAGACTGTCGTTTGTAGGATGGAGAATGAATCTGATATGGAATCTGTTAGTACAAATAAACGACCGGCCTCAAGCAGAACACAGACTCCTTCACAGACTTTCACATGTGTATGACCACTTACCTCCTCTGTAAACATTATGCCGGTAAATATCCAGTGTTTCACGGCCGATGATGATGCTCGTTTGTGTACGTCTGAGCACGTATGACGAGCACGCGAGCAACAGGTTACTGGTGCAGTTCGCCTAACGGCCTGCGGTATCGCTACAAACACAGTATTTTTGAAAGTTACATATAGCCCCTTTAATATTTGACTTCAAGCACTGGCAGCTACAAACACACTGTTGATTTACCATCTGATGGTGTGTTTGTTTGTATGAGTGGTAGGGATTAGCACACAGACCCACTTTACACTCTTCTCTGCTGATAACAGCAAACACAATGCTCCTCATTTAACCTCTTACCCTCTGGCTCTAGGCCTGACTAATAAATCCCAGAGTGAATGATGAATGGCTAGGACCGTGGAATGGATGTGTGAGTGATGGTTGCAGTGACCCAGGCCTTCACAGGGATTAAGGCAAGTCTCTACCTCTGACCTCAATTATAAAAGTAGGCTCTTGTATATTTTATATTTGCGGTAATGCGGCTGGCTTTTCTCTATCCTGCGTGTGGTGAAGTTCCAGATCTCAAGCTGGGTGTGTCTTGCTATTACTGAAAGATTTGTATCAAACACTTAATCTTTTAACAGACAGTGATAGGTCTCTCATTATTTTAGCTCTGCAATCCAGCCCATTGGTTTGAGTTATAGCTTTTAATAAAGTACGTAGTCCTCAGTCATCTGACCTCAGTCTAAGCATGTTTTTCATTTGCTGAAGACCAGACTAGAGGAGAAAATCCCCTAGGACAAGAAAAACATGAAGATGGCTGCAGCACAGGCCCAACAGTACATCACAAGGGAAGATAACAAGCGCCTGGTATTCTCTCTGGGTGAAGATTACTTTTTCAAAGCTTGTCTTAACTTTGTACATTTGCTTTCTTGCCCTATATAAGCCGGCCAGCCAGGCAGCAGTGCATTTAGCCAAATGCTTACTTCAGCACGCTGACATGCTCTTCAACGGCCCTTGCATGATAGTTGGCAGGTATCATTTTTACCTTGTTAATTATCATGTTTTTTTCTTATGCAGCATGCTAATATTTCCTAATAAGCACTTACCACAAAAAGGCAGATGAGTGTTACGGGGATATCATTTGCTTGCGATTCCTTAAAAGCCTAATTTTGTCTCGATGACCAGATGCCATTTCAAAAGTGTTGATAAGACCAAAATTATTGCAAAAAGTCCCGATGGCTGAATAGTTAAATCACAAAGTTGAAATTCAATCATGTCTGTATAGGATCTTTCTTTCATGTCATACTACAAGTTTCTTCTCTCTCTCCAGGAAGACTATTGAAATGGCAAACCGAAAGAGTTTACAGAGTACCTTTAAAGGGGCTGTTGATACAACAAATCATTTTTGAGGCATTTCACTCAAGACTTAATGTGAATGTAATGGAAGAAAAGAATGTTAAGTTTAATTTGCCAACTCAGACCTTTGATATAGGGATATATTATGTCATGGAAGAAATTTAGCACAAGGTACAAACAGGACTATAAAGTAGACTGCATATTATTTCCAAAATCATTTCAATTAATTGTCTCACATAATCACTTATTGCCTTCTCTGGCGGTACAGCTCACTTCCACACTGTTTTATTGAGATTTAGATTAAATCAATATTTTTAATAAATAGTCTATACTGGGTTATTATTTTCACCACTTCTGAGCCAGTTTGTGACACATTTAGGTTTGTTGACAATTCAGGAGTTAATATATAGAGCTTTTTTTTTTTTTTTTTTTACGGAAAATTAGGTTAAGGGGATTTTCAGTGGCACAAGATGAACTGCCATTGTTTCTTAGTGACAGGATAAAAATGTATTTCTGTCTCTACCCAGTCTTCTCTTAGTTTGGTTTCTTTTTTAAATAAGAAATTGATGTCTTTGCTTTCGTGAAGGCATTAGCCACAGGCAACAATTATTCATACACTGTTTACTCTTGAAGCAGGTATTACCTTATTACTTCAAATGTTAATGACATGCTGATGAAAATTATAGCTCCTCCATGCCTTAATATGTACTTATAATGAAGTGTTAGAGAACGGTGAGCTGGTTTGATTGACATCAATTTCAAAATGCCCCAAGGAAAGAAACCCTCTTTTTAAAGTAAGGATCATATTTCCTTACCAAAGAAGGTGCTTAAAAATACCAGACTGGAAAATGTACTTCTTCGAAACCAGGTATTATTATCATGTCAAGCAAGGTGAACGCAGAGGACGTTACATTTGTAAATAATACCAGGACATTGGAAATTGTATCATTTCTCTTGCTCAAGCGGTAAATGATAACATCTGATCTTCTGGCTTCTGGTCTTCAGGTTTTGTTAAAATGTGTGTCCACTGTGCACAAACACACACACTCCTAAAAGAACTCAGCCAGGCAGAAAGACAGACAGGAGAAGTGGATGCTCGTCTTGGGCAGTCTCTCTTCCAGCCCGTGCTGACAGAGCTAAAGGGTAACTGGGTGGTTGCAGTGCATTGTTGGCCAATTGCTGGGAGAGCAGAGAAGGGCAGAGAGAGAGAGAGGGAGAAAGAGTGGGTAGCATGGAGGGAGAGAAAAGGGGGGGGGGCGGGCAAGGGAGGAAATCTGAGGCCTCATGTATTGGCAGACAAGAGACTATACAGTGTATAAATTTAACAGTGACTAATACAAGATTAAAATCAAATAGGGGAAAAGAGAAGACAAAAGGAGGAGAGTAGAGGACAGAGAGAGCAAAAAGTAGAACAGAGGGAGGGAGACGAAGCCTGATTAAAGAGAGTGGAGACGGCTGAGTGAGGGAGGAGGATGATGAGGGCCGAGTTGTTGCAGCAGCTGTATTGCTGTAACTTTTTGTTTGTGTTAGTGTGTGTGTGTTTCTGTGTGAGGAAGACGGAGAGACAGATTGGGAGAGAAGCTTTGACGTCCTCAAAAAGCCTCTGACCTCGACACACCTGCACAAACGCCCTCAATCAACAGATGAAGGCTGCAGCAAGCGGGCATGCTTGTTTGTCAGTTAAATGAGCCCTCCAAGGTCTTCATGCTGGGACTTACCTGGAACAAATCCTGTTGTTGGAAATGTGAAAACAAAGAACATTGCATGAATGCATTATGACCACCAGGGAGGGTAGCTTCAAACTAAGAGTGCATGTGTCTATTTGTGTGTGTGTGCGCGCGGGTGTGTGTATGCATGACTTTTGTGTGTATGAATAAAAGAGATTTATATCAGGGAAATAATAGTTTGTTGCAGTTCCTAAGAATAGATTCTGTGACGGAAATGATTTTGATGCTGTATGCAAGCCTCTGTGTGTGTGTGTGTGTGTGTGTGTGCGCGTGTGTGTGTATGTGTGTCTCATTTCGTGTATTTGCCCTGGAGTGCTTTGCAGATCAAATGCACTTGCTGTTTAATTCACCGTCTCAACAGGCAGCCCTTACAAAGTACATGCACGCACCAGCCGCACACCAGCACACGCACGTCTGCATAACCTCAGACATAAACATACAGAATGGGAGATGAATATGGAGATAAAGACGAAATAAGTCTGCAAATATTTGGTCTTAGAGACTCAAGAGAGTCTTCTGGGGACTGCCGAGTCCGTAGTAAATTGTGGCTGATTGTGCTTCTGTTCATCTGTGCATGTAACGGCTGTGCAGATGTTCGCCTGCCTGGTGGTACCTACTCTGCATGCAAATGTATGTTTCCTTCTGTGTGGGAGTTCTTGCAAATGTTTTGTGAGTGCTGTTCAACAACCAGTGTTTGTGCTGCTCTTTTCTTTTTACTCATAAGATGTCATGCAATTGCGTCAGAATTGATGAATCACTGTGGAGAAGCATGGCCCAAGCTATTAGAATCAAACTAGTCTGCACAATTGTGAACAATTTCTGTGTGTTCAGGGCAAAATGGCTGTAATCACTGTCAATATTGTAATAGGAATAATATATATAAATACATATCAATCCAACCATGATTAATATTCTCCACTGTTATGCATTACATCGGACTTCAAGAAAACAGCAACCCATATTTTCAAGACTTAACATGTATTTTTTGATTACATTTTGAATAAGATAAGACATATTTTCCCTGTGGTTAATTTATATTTCCCTGTACAATTATTAGGCCTCCCCAATATGAGAAAAAGATGCAATGTGTGATAACTGTTTTGGTTGGTTACTGTTTTTGTAACAAAAAGCGAAATATGAAAAAGGAGATATTAGCCATAACTCAGAGTTTATATGTTTATTTGAAGTTCTTCCTGTTTTACACAATACCTGTTTGCAACATGTCCATCCTGAATCCTACATATATCCAAAAAAGCTGTTTTGGATGTCTACGTAATTGGCACCAGTTAATAGGAGGGTAGCTGGGTAGCTTGAGCTTCATCTGTCCATCCAACAGCTGAAATGTACGCATGCAGAGAGAGAAGTATTGCTTGTTAACATAACATTATATTTGTATTTATTATGACATATTCAGACATTTGAGATGTGTTCATAACAAATGCTCATATCCTGTTATCAATGAAATTGTGATAAATTGAACAGCCATAGCAATAACACATACACGATACAAAATATTACACATATATTAAGACAGTCTATTAAAAAATAGTTGTAGATATTGTATTTTAACATGTTATATCATGAATCATATTTTAATTTAAAAGTATTGTTACTCCATTGTGTACTGTGTGTATGTAATGTATAACACACACATAAGTGTATACTTAAATACAGTGTATTACTTTTATTATGCACATTGACTGAACCAGAATATGACGTGTGTCACTGTTCTAATGTGACATTGTAAAAATTAAATACATCACATTTTCCACCATGACAGCTCAACACTGTGATGTGCTTCATCATTTGGGAAAAGTCATTTGTAGTTCTCGTTAAGATTTCAATTAGTGTTGATGAAAGAGAAGATTGAGTCCTTAAGCAGCTCTTTCCCATTTCTGCGTCTCCCGTGTTGTACATGGAGTATACTGAAGTGATGGAGCGGTCTGGACCGTGTGCCCCCATCAGCACTCCACAGTGATGTTACCCCTTCAGGGTTCAAGTCCTCTCTGCTTTCTCTGTTTGAGATGTGTGTGTCTTTGTTTGCTCATGTGCGTGTGTCAGCCCCTCCTTTATATATCCACAGACGACGTCCACATTCATGTGTCTGTCATCTAATCTCCACATCTCTTTTCCAGTAATCACTTCTTCTGCTCGTCCTCTTCTCTGACGCTGCTATCTTCTCATTGTCTGCTGCGGACTGGATGTTAGACCGTTGTGAATCTGTTTTGGAACAGTGTGTGTGTGTGTGTGTGTCTCTATATGACTACATCCAACGCCGTCCAACCAGTCCTGGGGTGTGAAATCCTCTCTAATCATTCTGCCTGCTCTTTTTCTCATTTCCAAGGCATCCAATCACTTGTTATTGAACCCAGAGGCATCATTTAAAAGGGGAAATGCATTATTGATTTAACCCATTAATTATGCTCCAAGAAACTGAAATCTGCATGCAAAACATCAAACTCCTCGGAGATGCTAAGTCTTTGAGCTCTCAGACCCTGTCCTCTATTAGTGTGTGTGTGTGTGTGTGTGTGTGTGTGTGTGTGTGTGTGTGTGTGTGTGTGTGTGTGTGTGTGTGTGTGTGTGTGTGTGTGTGTGTGTGTGTGTGTGTGTGTGTGTGTGTGTGTGTGTGTGTGTGTGTGTGTGTGTGTGTGTGTGTGTGTGTGTGTGTGTGTGTGTGTGTGTGTGTGTGTGTGTGTGTGTGTGTGTGTGTGTGTGTGTGTGTGTGTGTGTGTGTGTGTGTGTGTGTGTGTGTGTGTGTGTGTGTGTGTGTGTGTGTGTGTGTGTGTGTGTGTGTGTGTGTGTGTGTGTGTGTGTGTGTGTGTGTGTGTGTGTGTGTGTGTGTGTGTGTGTGTGTGTGTGTGTGTGTGTGTGTGTGTGTGTGTGTGTGTGTGTGTGTGTGTGTGTGTGTGTGTGTGTGTGTGTGTGTGTGTGTGTGTGTGTGTGTGTGTGTGTGTGTGTGTCATACAGAACCAATGTGGTGACCACTGTGTCACACCTGCTGAGAGACTCGCCTGTACATCTTTGGATCCTTGTGAACCCCTCCTCTGTCACCGATTTCTGCTTCACCGCTTGTCACACAGCTTCACAGCCGAGGCATCATGGGTAACAGCCTCAGCTCACAGTTGAAGTGCACTACAGTGTAAAATGTGAGCAAGAGAATGAGTTAGAATAGGAGTATGGCTCAGCATTGCCATGCAAAGCACAGCCAGACTGCACCCCTCATCCCCTGTCCATTTAGCTCTCAGCTTAGGGCAGAGATGGAATAAAATAGTCTTGAACGGACAAAAGGTCTTATCTTGGAGGAGGAAATTAAATGTTATTCAAATATGGCTTTTGACATCACAGGGGCTGTACGTGAAATGTTTACCAAAACAAGTCGATTATAGCTCTCACTAACATGAATGTGATGTGATCTCTGACACCTTGACAGTAATGACTGGTTCATCAGACCTCCTATTTGACCAGCTTTCAACTGGAGCAGCGAGCGGAAACATCAGCAAGGAATTACACTCTGTTCATCATGTGTACTAACTGGAACCCCTTTTGTTGTCTGCTAACAGCAGGGGTATGAACAGCAGACAACAGATAGCGCTAAAAGTGTGCGTGAATGCAGTTGCCACATTGTGATTAATTTATGTTCCAGTACATTTCAGTTTTCCTAAGTCATTACCCTCCCAAACGACTTGTTCCCGGGGGAATTCAGACAAAAAGCACTCTTAAAAACATGCATGCGCGGGTTCTATCTTCATATTTCTTTTCCGTTTATTGTCTTCAGAGGTTAACATGATCTGTGAGGGAGTCTGCGTGTCGTTACATACCTTCCAGTTTCTAGTTATTTATCTGTGTATTACACACACTGTCCAGGTGCTGCTCATAGGTCGTTTATCCTCCATATGGGTCCCCACCATTCTGATATATGGAGCTGTTACGTTTCAATATCACAACACTCTGCCTTCAGAGCAAACCCACTTGCATCCTGTACTATCTAGTAGCAGGTTTTTCATGGTGTGTGGGAAAGGGCAAGTGTGTGTGTTGACTTGAGTTTTTCCCGGTCATTTATTCTGTTTAAGGCCCTGTACTCTCTGTTGTCCTCCTCTTAATACGACTTTTACTTGAGCGCTCAAGGCTTTTCTGTCCCCCAATTGCTATTCATTAGCGTGGAGAGGTGGGAGAGGTGGAGATAAGGCACTGTTTGTTATGAACGTTGCTTCTTCCTAATTCATGTACTGGCAGTATAATGTAGTATTCACTGTATTTATATAGAGAGCTGCAATTGAGGATTATCTTAATTACTGATTAATCTGCAGATTCAGTTTTAATTCCTTGGATGGTCTTTAAAACGCAGAAAAAAAATATCCAAAACCCGATATGATGTCTTTGTTTTCTTGTGCTTTCATATAAGCAGATCAAAACCCACAGATATTCAGTTTTCTATCAAATAAGATGAAATATTGCCATTATCCTCAGAATTAAGATGCTGCAACCGGCAAAGATTTAGCATTTTTGCAGTTAATCAGCTATCAAAATAGATGTGGATTATGTTTCATTCCAGATACCAGATCTGTCTTTTGTTCCAGAACTATTAATAGAATTTATGTGATGTTTCTCTTTTCTTTTAAACATGCACATCTTTTATAAGTTTTTTCCATGTAGAAACTTTGTGCATGACAAGCAATGGAATGTTTTTGGACATCTTTGCTTGTTATATTAGAGGAAAACAAAGACAAAGGATTTAGTAAATATGAATAAGTCAAATGACTTTCAATATTTAGTTGTTTGAGTTGGCGTGCATGCTTATGGATGAATATGCTAATAATGTTGGCATTTTCTGGACTTATTTTCATCGTGTGTTGGCGGTGACCCTTTGTGTGTGTGTGTGTGTGTGTGTGTGTGTGTGTGTGTGTTTGACTTGCCCTCTCAGTGAGTAGGCAGCGTATAACTTGTCTTGGTGCAATGAGCCAGGCCTTGTATTAGGCAGGTTGAGCTTCAGGGGGAATTTTGTAACACTTGACCTGTTTCACTGAGTCATTTGTGTGGATGGCGAAATAGAGGCAAAGAAGAGGAGAAAGAGAGCAAGCAAGCTAGTGAAGGAAGGGTGAAGAGAGGGAAGGGGGAGGGATGCACAAGTGGTTAGGGGTGATTTGAGGGATGAGTGACAATGAGAAGCGATTGGGAGAGGGAGCAAGAACAACAGCTGGGGAAGCCGGAGGGGGAAGAAATGCGATGACAGTCCCTTCATACTCCTTCTTTTCTTTCTCTCTCTCCCTCTTCTTTCTCTCACCCATCTCTCCATCCCTGTCCTTCATTCAGCAGCCTCTCAGGCAGGCCTGGCTCTACGTCCTGCTCCTCATTACTCAGCCCTTCAACCTTAAAGGTTATGAGCACAAACTTAGGACTTTCAGTGCGATAAGAAAACATTTAAATTCTATATATAACCATTTCTGCATTTTATTGCTGGAGAATTTTTTTTCCTGTGCACTTGTAGAAAATACTCGATGCCGGCTCTCCACACAGATATTGTAGTTTTTCATCTGTGAGCTCAGCTGGTGGTCTCCTGCCTTGGAGGAAGAGTCTCAGACATGTATCTGCATCACTTATTCTTCCTCCTGTCCTCACATCCCCCGTGTCTGTGTGTTTTCTCTTCCCTCTGGCTGAGTATAAAGTACTGATAAGAATGATGAAAGACATATTAGAAAATGTTAAAGGGTCACTTAACCCCAATTAGAAAAAGAAAAGTTTTGTCACATATTCCCTATGGTATCCAGAACTGCAGATAGTTTGGAATGTATTTTTCCTGGTTTAAGGAGTTTCAGATTTACTTTTTAGGAAGCTCTAAAACAGTACAGCTGATATGGATATAGTCCATGGACCAAGAGAGATTCCAAAGTTTTCTGAAACCTACAGATTTATTAGCATAAGTGTCTGGTGAGCCGCCTCCTTGTGTGGAGCCATCTCTTAATACAGTATTTATTGCTTCTTAATATTTTATGCTTGAACTTCCAATAGCAACACGTTTTATTTTATGCAGGATGTTTCATGTATATTTGTGTGTTGAGATTCATTAAGATGGGTAGAAAGCTGATATAGATTATGTTAGTTCTTAGTGTCTGGTATAAATGAAAGACTTTTAGATCGAATGTCATCATCTTAAGTGACACTGAATAATTTCTATTCACCTTTAATGTAGTAGGATGGAAGTTACATTTGGAGACATGAGGTGCTGGTTTAGCTAAGTTGGTGGCTCCACCCAATAAAATGCCCCCCAACCCCACCGGATGGTGCCAACTAGATAAATCAAATGTCTAACTATGTAATGGCATTGACCAATGGGTTGCTGATGAAAGTAGTATTGTAAATAGTAGTGGGCTATTTGTTCATTCAAAAATTAATTCTTGTTCTACTTTTTTACGCATTTGAGGTGTGCATGAGTTGGAGAGGGGGGTTCAGTCGTGTTGAAATATATAGTCCAGAGACAGCCAATTGTATGTTGTCCATAACTTTCTTCATTGATAATATGGATGCCATTTTCAATGATGGAAATGAAGCAAAATGAAGCCAGTTGAATACTTCAACCAAAAGGGTCAAATAGAAGTCCAAGCTGAAAAACCTATGCAGCCTAGTGTCAGAACTTTATTTCAAATACGAGTAGAGATTTGAACATCTCATCTCAAAGATACTACCTACTGTGTATCCAATGTCATGATAAAAATACATTAACACATTAAGTTTTTCTTAAACTGGAAGATTCTAAACAATATTCATTAAGCCTTCAAGCAACATAAGGAATATCTGGAGGAATTAAATGATATGTTAAAGGTAGTTATTTCTTCATTTCTTTAGTAAATGCATCCTCTTAGTAGAAATAAGTAAGTGTAGAAAAAGCCCCTCTTGTCTCACTCCCTCCTCCTTCAGATCCACTTTCATTACCGTCCTTGTCCCCCGATCTTTCTTGTCGCCTCCTCTGCCACTGCTGCCACATCTGTGTACTGTACAGTCGTAGCCTTTGAGTTCTGCTGTGACGGCTGGCTTTGCGACTTCTGACTTTGGGCATATCCTGCGGGGATTTCGAGGCCCCGTGGTCAGTGGAAACAGAGTCTGGTGTTTGTTGACATTTAGCATTTTACTGAAAAAAATTATGCATCAGTGTTGACATTCAGCCTTATGCATAATATTCATGATGTATGTGGCACTTCCTGTAGGCGCTGCAGCTGAGATAGAGAGACAAGGAGTATGTCCCAGCTGAGGCACAGACACACACAACATCTTCACACATACACACACAAAGACTATATGCACAACAACATGGCTCTACTATTAATAACTTACACCGGCTTTAAGAAATAAATGTCCAGAAGCATCATCATAAACCTCAATCATCAAGAAAACTGGAAAGTAATGTGTTTATTTCCATTTGTGCATCTTCATTATGGATTCAGGAACAATCCTACTTAGCTACACACACACACTTACACACCTCTCTCCCAGTACTTCACTTTATTCATTCTTCGCAGATTAATTCTGAGACGACACTTTTTATGATCCCCAATTTATGTCAGCAGTCAGGCAGGCCTCCCCTCTCTCTCTCTCCCCCGCCGCCTTCGCTCTTATCTCCTCCGCCTCATGTCTCCGTCTCCCTCTACATGTGCGCTGAATGAAACAATAGTACTTTCTAGTAACGAGCAGCGAGTTTGTCAGCTTTTTTTAAAAGAAGAGAGGAAGACAAATGAAGGGAGGGAGCGAGAGGATGTGAAGATAATGGGTTTCTGTGGTGATTAACATTCCAGACTGGTGCATCAAAGAAAGTGTGACTGTCCTTTTGTGTCTTCACTGACAGCCAGATGAACGGCGGGAGCAAGACCGGTTCGCTCTGTGACACAGAGGGTGATAGACAAAGCATGTCTAATCTGAATCTTATGTGTCTCGGTGTGTCTGAGCATCCACACGTGTGACTCTATGTGAACTCAGAGTGACATATTCACCCTTTTCTTTTCTGAGAATGGACCCACAATGCAGCGGTGAGTGAGCCCTTCCTCTCGGTCAGTGAGTCAGGCGGCAAGCTGACTAACCGGTCATTCAGTCTGTCTGGAGGAATCACCAGGTTCCTGCCACGCTGCTGCTGTGACACACCTGTCACCTGAAGCAACAGAGAGCGAGCTGCTTAGGTGTGTGTGTTTGCAGAATGCAGGAAATTGTTGAGGCGAGCCACTGCTCTGTTATACTGGGATGACATCATTCCTGCTGAGTGAGCTCTGTTGACATATAGGATTTACTCACTCAGTGGTAAGTGTTTCACACACAGGTGCTGCTCCCACCTGTCGTCTACATCATTAGTTCAATGAGCAGTAACAAAGCTGTTGATACACGTGTATGGAAGATTAATTCCCACATTTTCTTCTGTTAACAATACAAACCTGCAACTAAAGATGGAGAATCTATCCCTATAGTTACATGTGACGCTGTCAACCTCCTGTGAATTATCGCAACTAGCAGGAACATTTTGATTAATGATGATGGTCAATCAGCAGCAAAAAGCTTGTAAACTGTTGGAATAGTTTTTTTTTCTCCAAATACTGCATACATCCAGGCTCTAAATTGTGTGTGTTAAAGGGCAAGTGTGTCCTTGTATGTCTTACTGTGTTTGATTGAAATCTGTCTTTGATTTTTGGCTTTTGGTCGGACAAAAACATGCAGTTTAATGACAGAATCTTTGATTTTTGAAGATGTGAATAGCATTCCAAAATCTTTTCTTACATCTTTGTTACAGGCCTTTATCAACTAATTAAAAATAGACGTTGGATTAAGCATTAACTGTAATCACAGTTGCTGCTCAAACCTTGGCTTTTTACTGATAAACAAGATAGATTAAAAAAAAAACTCAGGTAAATATGAAGGCCCCAACGGAACAACTGAACTTAAATCAAAAACATACTTTACTCTTAATTTATTTTTACTAAAAGGCTAAAATCAGGTATTTTCCTATCCATTTATCATCAAATGAAATAATGAATATGTAATAAAAGCACCCATAGATGAATATGTGAGCCTAATGGAAGTCAATCTCTTGCATTTGACACAAGTCTTAAACATTTTGAGCTATAAGTGGACCTAGATACAATTTTGCCTCAGGCTTTATCATCAATATTCTCCCTCGCTTTTTATGCTGAATATAAGACCCAGATGCCCATCTAATCAGGTAGTCTGTCTGGAGGTTGCTCATGGATTCACAGCTAAGATCACTTGATTCTCCCCAGCCCCGACTTTGATCTTTATGTCTCACCCGCCCTCGCTTCCAAATGTACATCCGACTGTTCCCCGCTGTTCCACTAGGCTGTGCATGCACCTTCACAAAGTCAGGTGTGCTTTGAAAGCTGAGCAGAACAGACAGGTTTTTGAGCTAAACTAAGCCTGGGATTAAGAAGAAATTTACTGCCCATCTAGGTGTGTGTAATAGTGTCTATTTTTGACGGTCTTTTGACGGAGAAAAAAAAAACCCTGGTTTTCCCCGGGAAGGCATCAAAACCTCTTGCATCATCTTCGGCTTTCACACAGGTGCTTTTGTAATTCACGCTCACTCGCAGACACTTTGAGAGCATGCTGCATATTCTCTCTCTTCATAGGAGCACTTTCATGTGCGTTCGTTGTCTACTCATGTGCATGCATGTGACTTGAGTTGGGTGTGCATGCGTGTACCCTCTCTTCTGGCGTGCCTAACCAGCTCTGACACATCTGTGGCTTTTCCAGGCGAATCAGGGCCGGTGCCAAACTGCCAAGAAATCAATGCAACAGACTCCGCTCCCCTCCGTTTCCCTCAACGTCCTCCCTCTGCCTCCACTTCAGTCTGCTCCCCCCCCCCCCCCCCCCCCATTTCTCCTTCTCTCTCTCTCTTGCCCTGTCTCTGTCTTCTCTCTGTCCTTTTCTTCTTCCTCTGTCTTGCTCAGAGCCCTTATTAAAAATGGAGTGAGTGTGTGCTGCATATTTAAAATGGTCATGGATGGATTTAAACGGCTGATGGTATTTAGTGTCTCCTCAGGGAGCTGCTATGAGCCCTTAAGCTGACTCCTCTGACTAGAGTCTGACTGACTGGTGAGCACACACTAAACCTCTAATAATGACTTGTGTACACACCGTGAGCCCTGCACATGCACACACACACACACACACACACACACACAGATACACAGGCATGCACACACATATACACTCTCATTATTGCACATTGTGTTTAGCTGTGACAAGGACAACGCTCACGTCATTTATGCCTCACAATGTGAAATATATTGTGTGCACGCTCATTGGTCAATAACTCATTAGTCCGCCTGCTTTGATGCAGCAGTGTGTAAATGTTTTAACTGTTTTCCAGATACATTTACGGGTTCACAGGCGTGTCGATTGTGTGTCTGTCTGAAAGGGTTGTGTGCTGCGTGTGCGCGCGTTCTTGACAAACAGTCAGGGTGGATGTCACACTGAGCCCCTTCAGTTCGAGCAGCAAGTGTTTCTGTCATGTTGTCTTTCATGCCGGCTTGGATTTGGGTTCCAATCTGCTCCCAAGTGTCCTTCACTGAAACACTATTGATTACCAAACACAACGCTGAACATAAATACTGCTGCTGTGAAACACACAGAAACACAAACACTCGCTGATAAACAGACACCCCCTGGCCAGAGGGGGAGATGGGAGGATTTGAAAAGGGAAAAAAAATTAGATGCAGAGGTGTTTGGTAATATCTGAATATTCAGATGAAAAAAATGCATAAAAGAGCATTTTCAATTACTAACCTGTGCCTGCAACCATTTTGGTTTGGAACAGTGAGAGCATTCAACACCTGGTGGAGGAAGCATTCATTATTGATGCTTCAAGCTTTTTAATGGTCTCAGTTGATGTATGTCTAACACTTTGGTATCTTTCATCCATGCTGGGAGGGTTGAAGCAAAGCACATTGGTTTGGAGATGGATGCCTGTGTGCAGTTGTTCTGTTCCTCGTGCACGGCCTTAACAAGTGTGCCCGCCTGCGTGCAAACTTTCTGCATGATTGTATTTCCAGTCTAGAGATGCTGGCCGATGAGTTTGAGTCTTAACAGTGTGGTGTGTTGTTGACAGAGCTGTACAGCAGATACAATGATCACCTCTGAGAATTGTGACACGTACACAGCAGTTGCAGAAATCAAAGGAAGAACACATTTCTTGTTACAAACAACAGTTTTCTTGTTTTCCCCTTTCTAAACATTTCAACCGTGTTGTGTGTGGTGATGTGTACATCTTGTGCCAGAACATGGGTTGCATCCTTTTTACATAACATACATAAATCCCAACACACTCTAAGCCAAGCAGCCAATCAACCACATTTAAGCACTAATGAACCCATTCTTTCCTCTCATATAGATAAATTGAATTCTGAATGCTTTCTTCTCCACCTTCCCATCGCTTTATGTACTCCATTGTTTCTGTTCGCCTGCTCCCAGAAGCAATGCATAGCAGAACGGAAACAGAGGAAACGTCTTTCTTAATGAGCGTTAGAATCCGAGTTTGCGAGAGTGGGCTTTTCGGGCGCCTCGACAGCATGCATTGTCGTGGTTTCTCTCTGGGGACGAAGGATGAAGAGGAAAGTGAATGAATGTGGAGGAGCATGCAGGACCATAATGGCTGTGTGCGTGTGTGTGTCATTAATCAGCAGTTGATGAGAAGCAGTTTGAGGGAAGAGGGGGCCTATTACTGCTACAGGACTCTGAGGACACAGTGTGAGGCTCTTTAAGGCTGCCTGCCTTGTGGTCAACATTAAAGCAGGTACAAACACGGTAAACAACACTTGAAAGGAAATCATTATCCCAACAAAAGAACATAGCAAATTTTAAACAAGGGCCATTCATTTAAGGCATCATTAGGGTCCAACTTTTCCTGCCACATTCAGTACATTGTCTTGTCTTCCTTTATTTCTTTTCCCTCCTACACATCCACCTCTCCATGCCCGAGTTGAAATCTTCTATTCTCTCAGTTCTTCTCTATATGTTCTACATTCTTTCCTTCGCCAGCTATGTGTCTTCCTCTCTGCATTGTTCATTTTCTGGCAGACAGTGTGAGGAACTTTGTAAGAGGGCGACATGAAGAGCACTCTCATGTTAGTCGGCGAGAGTTGAGAGAAACGAGCGAAACAGACTCTCCACGCTTAAAAGACAGAGGAAGGAAAGGAAGCCAAGTTCTTAGACGTTATATTTTTCCCTCACTATATGTAACTTTTCTGCACTGAAAGCTGCTGGATAGAGTGCACTGCTGCAGTACACAGAGGCTATTACAGTGTAGCATTCTGGCTGTAGGGGAGAAATCTAAGAGGATAGTTGAGTTTCAGTTTGTATGTGGTGGGTAATGAGGTGAGAGTCCCTTCTTGCCAGAGGTTAGCGGTGGTTAGGAGGGCAGGTAAACACACCAGCTGCTCCTGACTGCCTGGCCTGCAGGCCATGGTGACACAGGAGGAGGAGGAGGAGAGAGAGGTGCGGGTGATGATGGGGTGAGGAGAGACTGGAAAAAAGCAGGGCAAGGAGATGGATGGGAAGCCTAGAGGCATTGAGAGGTAAAATAGGTGGCTGGATATTACCAGACTGCAACATTTAGTGTAATTTACAGTATTTACCCTGGTGGAAAGCTTACCTTCCAAAGTCAGTCTCCTTTAAAGCTGCTGCTGCTGCTTACCTCCTTCTAATCTGTAAACGTGATCTAAGTCTACAGTAATAACCTGATTCTTTTCAGGCTTAAATACAAACCTGTTTTCCTGTGTGTGTGTTACACTTATTTAGAATGTAGGACTCCTGCTGCTGTTTGAAAGGCCCTTTGAATTCTCGTTTTTCTTACCCTTACAGGAATAGTACTTAGATAAGAAGATCAAAACACATTTCAAGTCAGTGTGCGGTTTGGAGCTTATTGTAGAGCAGCAGGGAGAAACGGGCTCTTTCCCAACCGGAAAAAAGCCGTCTGAAGCTCAGTAGTAAACAAGTTATTTATTTAATTTATACAAAATGCAAGTGTAAAAAGATTGTTTTTGCTTTGTTTTGATATTTAGTCAGGTTTTGTTTTGTGTGGAGTTGCCTGCCACAGCTTGCGACAGCTTACAGGCTGAGCCAGGAAGAGCTGTTTCCTGGTGCATCCAGGCTTTATGCTAAGCTAAGCTAATTTCCACCCTGTTCTGGCTCTAACCTTAACAAATAAGAGTATTCATATTTTCATCAAACTCTCGACAGGAAAGTGTTTTTCAATGTTGCCAAAGGTGTTTTCCTCAGCTCTCAGAAAATGCCTTCACTTTCAAAGGGAGACTATTTTGGATTATTTGTTTGTTTTTCTGTTGAATTTTTAAACACTAATCTCCATTTCATGTCAGCTGTGATTAAAAATTAGCAATTTTAGTTTAATGAAGTTCAATTATGAATGCATTTTTATTATAAAAAAGAGAAAAAATCAGACAAACATTTTTACATTTTATGATAAAAGCTACAATATTGGTAAAATGCTTGTGCCAGCCTTAACTGAAGAGATTCTCTTTAATCAAAAAGTGTGTGTGTATTTTGTTTTTTTTATTTAAAGATTATTTTAATAATTAATATAAAATTGTTAGCTTTTAAGATTTTGAGATAGTCCTGTAAAAAGTCATAATTAGTTGAATGTGTTATATTTGAGTGTTAATATGGTTTTTGGATTGAATATGCTGCCACAGATGACTGGCCAATCTTCCTTTTGCTTTTTGAGCACTTGTTACTCCTCTGTTAAGTACCTTCTCATGTCCAGCTCTACCTGTTACCTCCTGTCCTCTCTCCACGTGTGTGTGTGTAAGAGAGAGAGAAGAGAAGCAGAACCAGAGTGCTCCTTGTAGTACAACAGATCATTCATGTGCTGAGTGGACAGCTACATTTGGCTAATGCAGCCCAGCTTTCTCTGCTGGCTGCAGCCGGCCACCTCGGTGCCAGTGTAAAGTGGACTGTAAATATTGACAAGGGAGACAGCAAGAGGCAAACAGTGACCTTGTCAGAGTGGGAAAGAAGAAGAGAGAGATGGAGGAGAGAGGAGGGGTTGAGAGAGGAGGGGTTGATAGAGGCATGAAGAGGGGATGGGGAAGGGCTGAAGAGAGAGAGTTTCTGCCTTCTCCCAAGGCAACTGAGTGTGCTTTGATGCACTGTGGCAGGGAACACACTGTCTCCCCAGAGAGAGAGAGAGAGAGAGAGCAGCGTCACACACGCACACAAATGCACACTAACACACACTCATGCACTCACCAAATCATACACACACTTGCGCGCACCATGCAGAGTTTTCACATTAAACGTCCACACAGCTTTCGAAAATGTCAAAACGCACACACACAGACACACTAACATACAGTTGCAACCCCACTCAGTGCACAGTGTGCACACTCAGACAACAGTGTCAGTGACACGGATTTAATCCTCAGATGGTTGAAATGTATGAGGTTGAGCTCCGGATTCACAGTAGATTAGAAATGACCAGCACTACTGATCTGCCCAAACTGAAGGAAAAAAAAAAGACCTTGGCAGCATCACAAACACAAACACACACAAGTCAACACTTCCTTCAGACAAATCCAAAGAGTCTGTCCTCTCAGAGGCGCTCAGCGGGTTGTGTTGTCTGAACAAGCACAATCAATTAGGTCTGATTTGTTTTGTACAGCCATGAATTGAAACGTTATCATGAGTGCAGTGAATGTTGAATGACGCTGATGGAGATGGTGATAGTGGCAGTGAGTGTAGCAGGTCCTCTACTGCCAGTTAATGTCAGAGGTAGCTGCAGCACTCAACACTATGGCCTTGATTGTGAATAATTTAAGTGTGTGTGTGTGTGTGTGTATTCAGGCCTGCAGCTTTTGTGTGTACCTTCTAAGTAAAGCCACAAGTCTTTCTTTGCTCTACTTTTGCCACCTTTGTTGTTTTTCTTCTTTTTCTAACCTTCTTTCGTCCCCTCCTCCTCCTCACTTCATTCTGTGTACTTATCTATGCGTTGATTATTGGGTTACTGTATTTCCAGAGCGTTCTGCAGGTGTGCACACATTGAGTGAAAGCTTCAATACTGTAGATGGACGTATAAGGTGTGCGTTTAACCTCAGAAAATATAGGCTGGGCTTTTTCTTTTCTTTTAGTGAGCAATGAGATTACACTGTGTTTTATCTTAATCTCTTTCAGAGGCCATCAATTCATTCGGTCCTAATCTCATCTCCAGGCACTCTGCTGTGACTCTGCTAGCCTTGTGTGTGTGTGTGTGTGTGTGTGTGTGTGTGTGTGTGTGTGTGTGTGTGTGTGTGTGTGTGTGTGTGTGTGTGTGTGTGTGTGTGTGTGTGTGTGTGTGTGTGTGTGTGTGTGTGTGTGTGTGTGTGTGTGTGTGTGTGTGTGTGTGTGTGTGTGTGTGTGTGTGTGTGTGTGTGTGTGTGTGTGTGTGTGTGTGTGTGTGTGTGTGTGTGTGTGTGTGTGTGTGTGTGTGTGTGTGTGTGTGTGTGTGTGTGTGTGTGTGTGTGTGTGTGTGTGTGTGTTTTTTTTCTCTCTAAAGCCAGCCAGTTTCTATATCCTGTGTCTCAACTGAGTTTAAAAGACTTGAATTTCTGTGAAACTGGTTTGTCTCGTTATATTCAGACTTTGTACTGACAACAAGCCTCTGCTGAAACTTCCAGTGATGTCTCGAAAACAAGCAAGACAAACTCCCCAGTATTTAAAGAGAATACTAAATCAAAAAATATACAGTTGCTCCTTGGAAAGCATCAATAGTGTTGGCGTGATCAAACACTGTGGGTTTGTATAATTAAGTAGACATTTTTTTTTCTTCTCAAAAGCGTACTTCAGGGTGACTTGATAGCGAGAGAGGGAAAGAGCCAAAAGATGACACGCAGTGAAATTCACAAGCGGGTCAATCCCACAACATCAGCACCACATGGCTAAGGCCGCCACCCCCTGAGCTGACCGTTTGCCTCTGGCTTTGGATATTTTTGGTCAACTGTCCCTTTTTAAGAGAGTCGAGCTAACCCATTAGGAATGAATTTGATCAGCTGCTGCAGCGGGATTGTGTTCCTAGTGACCAGCGGCCTACTAATCTCTTAAGCCAAGACCAGCCACATGTACATCTCAACCTCTACTCCACTGGACCTACAGCAGATTTTTATTTTTTATTTTTGGAGGTTGTCTAGCAGGTATTCAGGGTAGCAAAAACTTGCACAGGTGTGTGTGTGTGTGTGTGTGTGTGTGTGTGTGTGTGTGCACATGTTGTGTGTTTGCTCAGATTTGTAGGAGAGGTCAGGGAGGGTAATAAAAACAGGCTTATCTCCTCTCGTTAGGCACAGCAGATAAGAGATGCAGAGGGAGACGCTGCAGATTTGAGCTGTCGTATTACCAGGCCAAACAAGCGAATACCAAATTACACTCGTGACGGAGTGAGGATGACAGGAGAGAGGGATGATGGAAGTGGAAAAAAAAGATGGATGGATGGATGGAAGAAAAGAGAGGGAGGAGGCAGAGATAAATGCAGCAAAAGCCATGGCCCTGTGCAGGGAAGCTGAGGATAGCCAAGCATGTTAACCTTAATCCCTTCAGGGAGCAGCGTAAACACACAGGAAGAGAGAACAGGTATTGAGTGGAAAAGAGCGGGATGGGAGATCTTTGTCTCAGCACTCTCGCCTTCATCCCCTCAGTGTGTGATCAGCCAGTTTGAGGCGGCAGCAGCAGCCGGGAAATCCCTTCAGAAGCCAGCGTCTTAATCACAGCCTTCATCTCACTGGGCTCTTCCTGCTGCCTCACCCTCCTTTTTTTTCTTGTTTGATTCCTTTCACCTCCTCTCTCTCTCTCTCTCTCTCTCCCTCAATGTCATTCTCAACCAAACTCCGCTGATCGGCTCCACAACTTGACTCATCTGTCAAAGAACTTTCTTTCGCTGAGCACTCTATCCTCATTTCAGCTTTTTCCTGTCAGTGACTCACAAGTTTGAAAAAGAGCGTTGATCTGTCTACTGAATTTCCTTTCCTCTTCCTCTGAAAGCAGACAGTAAATGAAGTGATAAAAAGTCAAACTAAAGAAAAAGAAAGTCACGCCACTGGCCTGTACTGAGCCATGCATCTCAAAGCTCTAGAGATTCTGGTGGTATTTTCAACCTCGCTGAAATGGTTCTGCAGTAATTTCAAGACAGTTTCAGCCAACCATCCAGCCTCATCTCCTCGTCCCCCGCTCCCTCCTCCTCCTCTGTGCCTCGTGGGAGAGCGCTGGTCTATGGTTGACTGACCGAGGTGAGCAATGGAAGGCTCCCATATAGGAGGAGATAGATGTGTATCTAGCTGGTTGGTCTCTTGCATTGATCTGCCGACCGATTTCGAGCTGACCTTTAACTGAGTTTGAATTGTGGACCGTCTCCTCATTCTCGGTAAAGATAAATAAAACAGCTTGGAGATACTGACTTCTCTGTGCCTCGGGGCTCTGCTGAAATAAATTTGGTGTTATTATCTTTGAGCACTTTATTTCTGCGTTTATATTAATGTTTAAATGTGTGTGTGTGTGTGCATAAGATGTTTATCTGGAAAAGAATGACACCAGGGCAAAGGCAAGCTGCAGACAACCATGTTTGTGAAAATGTGTCAGACTGAGGTTACAGTGGAGGATGCCAGATGCTTCTTAATACATGGATGTGTATTTAGTTTGTTTTAGTGTATGGGATTTATGTAATATCTGTGTGTGTGTAGTACATGTCCTTGGCAAATCGCTACAGAGATTTAAGCAGGCCTAGCAGACGTACAGTACACGTACTCTCTCCCTCTCTCTCTCTCTCTCTCTCTTTCTGTCTGGGATATTTCATTAGCGCAAGACATGGCTGCCGTCCAGGGCCAACACAGAGGGCAAGCTCTCGAGTCAAGTCATTCACACAAACGCACCGCACCTCAATCCTCCAAATTGGCCTCTTTTTTTTTTTCCTGCAGCACTCTTCTCTTCTCTATCAGAGGTTATCAGAGCAGCTGGAGCAGCTTTCTACCTGAAACCTGCTGAGTGAGAATCACTCTGCCTGGATAATGACACCGTGAGATAAGAAACACCGGGGGTCTCAGCAGAGTTTAAAAAAGAAAAAAAAGCAGCATAAAGAGGGGGAGGGGGGTGGTGTGAGAATAAACAGACATGGCATTGGAATGAGGAAGCAATAACACAGAAAACCTACTTGAAAGACAAGGCAGGTATTGGTGTCAGAGTGAATGAATGTGTACTGAAGCTGCGCAGTGTTTCGCTTTTAAAGAGACACAGCACCACCCTGTGGCAGACAGTTGACACAACATAGATATACATATTTGTGATTTAGATGTCTGTGTCTGATGCCAAATTTCAGTCGCAACAGTTGGAGGTGTGACAGAGGGTGTATATGCCAGCTTATATTTCGCATCCAGTCCATCTCTGTTACTAGAATTCTCATGAACACGGCCAAGTTTAAGAAATGTATATATATTTAGTATTCTGTGCAAATAACTCCCTCTCAGTTCCTTAATGCAAAACACTCACTCTGAAGAAGCATCGGGACTTGACTGCAAACGCCCTTCAGCCGCCTCCATGACAGTCCTTATAATTATTCAGCATCGTTTCATTTAAAGTTACATTTTTTTGTTCTTTTAACACCCAGAGTCATAAATATAAAAGACAGCATTTTATGGTTGAACTGAAACAAAAGTGTGTTTTACAAGCTTCCCGTTAGACACTTTTAAGATGGTTGAATGAATAATTAGTTTTCATTTCCTGCAGCTCAGCCTCAGTTTCCCCTCCAGCATAATAACTGCTTGTCCTCTTTCTTTATTACAGAAGTGTTGGAAAACATTAAAGACCTGACAGTAAATCTACTGATGGGTGATATGAACAGATAATTAAACGCATTCTGTTGAAATGGATTTTCTGCAAAGATAAATGAATTGTCACGTGTTTGGCTAAGAAAGCTGCTGTTGGAGTTCAACAAAGACACGGTATAATTTGTGTTGTAATCTAAAAATCAAACACACCCTCACTCCCTGTCTGAGTGCTGTGGTAGTGTGGGTCTCTTTAGACACTAAGAACTACTTTAAATGCAATGAGGGCACTACATGTTGGTTCTGGTCCCCTGATAGGAGCAAACTGAAGTTTTGCGTCAGGGGAAAAAACAATGTGAAACTTATTTGTACCCAACAGAATACATCCAAACAACATAATTAACTCAGTTCACCCCATCAAAAGAAGATTTTCTGTGTATTTTATCTAGGGAACTTTTTTTTCCCAACATTAAAGAGCTGGAGGCTCAGTGATTACTGTTGTGACTGTGCAGATGAAGGTGCACACAGTGCTTTTCATACTGAAGGTTCTTATTAACTTTTTACATTTCTAGTGTTTGATTATGTCATTCCCTGGTTTCTATTTTCCATTCTTCAATCAAGCACAGCAAAAAGCTTAAATTATAATAACAGGACCTAAAGTGAATGTTTGTAAAGCCCATTGTGTAGACGGCAGACTGTAAGATGCAGGCTTTTGGTATCACGCAGTGTAATGAAAAGCATAAAAGAGAAGAAAAGCAAAGCTATTGTAGCCGAGGGAACATGTAGGGTCACTGCTGAGAGAAGATGTTCTGGGTTGTAACAAATAATGGGAAGAGATGATCATTAGGACACTTTGTGTGTGAGAAAGAATGGAAATAATTTTAGGGGGAAATTCAAAGTAGTCGATTGTTAGAGGAGAATTGTAATTAGGGGACTAACAACATTCAATCACGACCCTTCCAATTACTGCGACCAGAGTTTGGTCTCATCTAACGAGCTTCAGATCCTCTCTGCCCTTTACCGCCCCCTCATTAGCATAATCCCCTGGGAATACAGGGGGGATAATGAGCCAAACTGCACCTTCAGTAAACACAGTGTGTGTGTGTGTGTGTGTGTGTGTGTGTGTGTGTGTGTGTGTGTGTGTGTGTGTGTGTGTGTGTGTGTGTGTGTGTGTGTGTGTGTGTGTGTGTGTGTGCGTGTGCGTGTGCGCGTGCGCGTGCGCGAGTGCGTGTGTGCGTCAGTTCATGTTCAGTGTGGTCATGGTTCATTAGTGGAACCTCTGCATGATTCCTCTGGTTTGTTTTAATCACCCATGTGACTCAACACTCTAATCAAGACCCTTTCTGTACCTCACCGTTGTTACACACACACCTTCACACTCACACTGTTTAATAGGCCACCCTTAGTCATGGGTCTACAGTGAGGGGTACACATTTATCTCACTGGCAGTCAAATCAAACTTAAATCAATTTTTTTTTTTTTTTTTTTACTTTTGGTCTTCTGTGGTTTTTTGCTTTTTTTTCAGCATGTAGGGTCATTCTTGACTTTAGGGACACATACCGTTACTAAGAATTCTGAACTCAAGGTTGCATCCCCAAAACATTTGGCTACTCGTCTTTGAGAAGGTTGACACCACTGCCATTTGTTACACAATAGCAATTATTTATTCCTTCACTTTTTTTTGAATAATTTTCATTTGAATAATTTGTTTATAATCATATTTATTGTGCTTTACACATTGTAAATATGCATACAAAGGTCTAAACCAGCACATTATCATAAATAAAGAACAAACAAATGAAACTAAGAAAGCAAACAATAAGAGACATCCTGTATGCTCCTTATGTAACTTTTTTGCTGAATACAAATACATTATCCTTATGCAATGCTGTATACCATTTTCGAAAGTATTCATACATCTTGATTTCTTGGTGACTTTCAAGTTATTTAATTATGGCCCTGTATTCTTAAAAAGCTGATTTTTTTCCCCTTAAGTGGCAGTGGTCAGTTCTACCACTTTTGTATGAATAAAACAAAGAAGCATGAAATATAAATTATTGCACTTTAGAGGTTCTGGTACAGGACTTTCACATCTGCACAAAACTTCTGAAAAACTCAACTTTGTTGGGTGAGCTGCACGTGTGAACGCCAATAAATGCATCTCACACAGTTTCTCCTGCCAGTCCCGTTGTATTTTTACCTCTAAACGTCCAAGTGAGCAGATGTGAGAACGCAGAAGGATATAATCAGGAAAATTCACTTTGAGTGATTGGAACGGGGTGGTGACCAGGATGTTCTTCTCCACTCTTTTGTGGATATTTTGTTTCTGTCAAACTACACTTAGCATTGATGTAAAGGAAAATATGCTCATTATAGCACCTTATAGTGGACTCTGTTGCTTCGTCCACCACTTCTGCATCGTTCTTTTTATGTCTCAGGACATTTCCCCGCCCACCCCTCAGAGCGGGATAGCCTCGACCCTGAGGTGTGCATGTGTAAACAACCAGATCGCGGTCCTCTTTAAAATTCTCTATACATTTTTAGGAGAGCATATTATGTGAAAACAGCTTTAGATAGATGTTATTATTGGATTGAGCCAGGTTGTTCACCTGTTCTTAGTCTTTGTGCAAAGCTAAGCTAAAAAGCTGCTGTCTGCCAGTTTATCTGAAGCACAGAAATGAGGGTAGAACTGATTATTGTAAGTCTTATTCTAAATGTTGCACTAACTTCAATATATGTATCATACTGCCAAACAGTTTCTTTATTTTATAGTTTTCCTGAAAAAATCAGGAAAGCAGATATTTTAAAATCTGAATCACTGGTGAAACTGCCCAAAGCTTCGTGTTATAACAATATGTTGTAAAAAATATCCAAGCAGTCATGCTTTATATGAGTGTCCAGAAGGCATAAAGCTTGTGATCCAGTGTGTTAAATAATATAAGAACAGTGAGGCTGTGTTTTGAAAAGGAATTAAGCTGTGTCATTTTAATACCAAGTTGGTCTAACGCTGTTTTTTCTCCTTTACTATTTTCAGGCACTCGTCTTCCTGGGAAGGGTGCGACTACAGGCAGCATCATAGGAGCTATCATCGGTGTCATTATACTGTTGGCCATCATTGGAACAGCCATAGCGATGTACCGCAAACACCGTGACCAGAAAGAGTGAGTATCTGTGCGACTACAGTACAGTACATGGTGAAATCTACTTTGATATCAGTTGACTTTATGTGCTTTTGGTCATTTACATTTTATTTTATGTGTAAATTGTTCCTTTTGAGGAAATGGATGTGTGCGTTACTATTTGTGACTCACTGTGTTTATGTTGCAGTGGTCCACCCAAATACAAACCCCCTCCCCCTAAGAAGACCAACAGCTCTGCTGGCAGGGTGAGTCACCATCAGGAGAATTCAATTATTAACCCCATAATTGTGTAACTTTTTCTGACTCATAGTAAAAAATGCTAGAATGGATTATGAATGCTGTAACATGCTGACTGATGTGTGTGTCCTCAGCAGGTGAACACGGCTCCTGCCCCTGTGGTCGAAGACAGACCTCTGACGGATCAATACTACTCTACCCAGAGCGTCGAGCCAGTCACAGTAAGGGAATGGGTTGGTTAAAAATGCAGACCCACAATCCTGCAACAAAGATGTACATTATTTATTGCTGGGTCTTTTTACGACTTTAAGACTTTCACCATACCTTCATCTGACCAGCCTACTCACCGACTTATCTGTGGTTTTTATTAGATAGTGTACATAACAAAAATACCATTTTAAACTGTCTTTTTTTTTTTACAAAGTACAGTTCTCTTACTGTAAGAACAATATTCATTATGTAACAGTTTGAATTATTATGTAAATACAACCACAGCCCGCAGTGCTCAACAGCTGGTCTGTACTTCCTCATTAAACTTTGTTGTCCTACTGTTAAAGAGCAGCATTCAAATGTAAGTTATGCAACCAATCCACAAATGACAATCACAAACATTATGCAGTGTTTAGGTAACAACTGTGCTTGTTGCATAATGTGGGAGAAAATCATTAATGTCAACTGTAGTCATCTTGTGAATTCATGAATAATTGAGGATAAGTTTCAACATTTCAATATCACATCAACAGTGAAATTAGAAAAACAGAGACCAAGCTGCAATGTTTTTGCTGAGTAGTGACTTTCCAATAAATCGTCAATCTATTTGAAAGTTAATCAGAAGTATGAAAACAAACTAGTCTCTACTGTCAGGACTTTGTTAAAACGGCTGGTAATGGTGTGTCAGTGATAGAAAACACACACAAGATGAAAATGACGCAATAACAGTGGTTTAATTATCAAGTAGTTTTAAACAAGATTAGAGAAGTTATCCATATTTGTAGAAATTAATTTGTATCCTCTCAACAAGCCAAGGTTGTTACTGTTTGGTATGAATTAAAATTATTACAATGTTTAAAGTCTGATCATCTGAAATATTTGGAGAGTTGCTGAATCATTTATGACACTTTTTTTTAAAAAATGAAAGAAAAAAAACCTAAACTGAAAAAAAAAGTTTTTAAAAATCATTTTGCTAAATCAGCCGTAGAAACAGAACATTGGGGGCACTTGTGGTGCAGTGGTCAGTGTGCGTGCCCCATGTATGGAAGCTGTAGTCTTCCAAGTGGGCGACCCAGGTTCAAATCCGACCTGTGGCTCCTTTCCTGCATGTCGTTCCCCACTCTCTGTCTCCCTGATTTCTGACTCTGTCCTATCTCTCAAATAAAGTCTCAAAAAGCTCAAAATTAAATCTTAAAAAAAGTAAATTAAAAAAACAGAACATTGAATGGAAAGGATCCTGTTCTCTTTTTCTAATAAAATAGATACACACTATTTTTTACATTGACCTCAGATAAAAAAACTTCCTATTCTCTTGTTTCTCTCAGGACCTGGATACCTACCATGATGAGGAGGATGACGGTGTAGAGGACAGGGAGCATTATTACTCTGCTGCCCCCTCTGGCTGGGATGATCCCAGAAACAATGAGGTCCCGCCTCCTTACATGCGCAGAGATGGCAGCCCTCAGGACTATCACCAGGCCCCCAATGTCAACCGCGGGGACAGCTTTGTGTCGCCCGCCATGTTTGTGTAAGAAGACACGGAGGAGTAGATGTGCATTTGTGTGTGTGTTAGTGTGTGTGTGTGTGTGTGTGTGTGTGTGTGTGTGTGTGAGCCTGGGTGAGTGAACATTACTGCAGGCTTTATGAGACAGAAATAGATTGAGCTCTGTGAAGGGAGAGTGTAAGGACATAATGTGAACATTTTATGCTTAGCTCTGAATTTCAAGTCTGTGCTGCGAAGACCGTTTTTCACTTTTGCAAAAGAATATTCATCTGTGATCATGTCGCTTATAGTCGGTACTCTGAAATATTCAGGTTTAGATGTGTGTTGCTCTTTTCATTACATTTTTAAACTCAATTAGCTTTGGCCAGCAAGACACAAAGGCTGCTAATGCACTGTAGACTTACAGCTGCTTGAATATAATGCAATCATCATTCTGGAATGGTGGAATAATTGAAATTGATGAGGTTTTAAATACCATATGCCTGCTGTTAAATATTACATCATACATCGCAAACACATTTTTAAGTACCCAGTTGCAGAGTTAAACCAGATGTTGGCTGCAACACTTAGCTGGCTTGCATTATGGAATGAAAAGCTGTGACACACCTTATGGTTACTGACATGTTTGGTTAACAGAAGCACAATATGGCGCTGCATGTTATCTCTGTCTAGTCGTGTCAGACGGCTGATGTTGGTTTCCAAACTCAGCTGGCATGGAGTCGTTGTATAGCAGGCGCTCTGTGGAGACGCTATTAGCAGCAGTTAATCAGGCCGAGACGAGACTCACAGACCGTGACGACATCAGGGCGTAAAACTGCAGCCAGGGGGGTTAATTGCTGGAGCAATCCTATATTTATGTTAATGTTTGTGTTTGATTTAAGTGTTTTTTTTTAAATATTTTTATTACATATGTTCTTCTGCATCTGCCTTCTTCAGAAACCTCTGTAACAAAGCTCCCTGTCAGGTTGAAGGAAACAGTCCTTAACAGCTAAAGAATGATCAAACTTTGTCTGACCTGTAGCTTTCTAGCTGTTATATTATATTTTTTTTTTACTTGCAACAATCTATCATTAGAGCCACAGTGAAGCTCTTCTTTGTCGTATTCAAAGTGCTGTATTTTTGGGGTTATCTGTTACTTTAAAGAACTGAAAACTTGTGTTTTTTCTTCTATTATTCACGTTGTCCGTCCAGCATGCCCAGATGGATTAGGGTAAATCTGGATTAAGCCCATGAATCTGTTTGAGTTCATCTCCCTAGTGGGGGATTAAATAGTTCTTTCTCATCTTCCAAGAGGTTGACACAGAGCCTGCTAGTATACTGATTTGTGTGTCCATTATCAGGGTCAGGGGTTAAACAGGTCAGAGTTTTGTTTATCATACACCCAAACCGTGTTAGTGCCAACCACTTTCTTTTATTATCAGATAGCCTTTCGAGAAATGTGATGTCGTTTCTTTTTCAGTGATTTTTTTTATTTGGTTTTAATCTGTTTTATTCCTGAACTGTGTTGTAAATTATCCTATGAGATGTTGATTCAATAAACATTTATACTGTGGTCTGGTTAAAGCTGATTACCTGGATTTATCCATTTCTTTATTTTGTGCAGCTTTATTTGTTGAGTTGTATTTCCACCATTTGGCCATAGGGTAGCAGTATGGACTGAAAGCAAAGGAGGGCTTAACCCACCAGAGAGCTTCAGTCGTGACTCAGATACATGCCTACATTTGATACAGAAAACACATCATTCTTGGGGAAATGTAATGCCTCAGTTACAAGTTACTATTAGCACCTTATAGATATATCTGTCTAAAGAAATCTAAACATTATAACGGGCAGTAAAGGCAAAAGATAGCGCTATCAGACTGCAGCTGCAGTACCCACTAATGCCCAGCAGAGGGCTCTAGATTTAAAATACAAAGACTGCATGATGCTGTAGCTCTCCCGATACAGCAGCAGGCACTTGTTCTCTGCCTCCTCTCCTCTAGTCTGACTCATCTCTTTCTATCTTAAGCTGCATTTCCTCCAATCCCGTACTCACAGTCCACGAAAAAGTCTACTGGCACAAGAAGAGGGTCTTTTTTTAGATCAGTGTGATTCATTTCCTACATTGAGACTGCAGCAAAGGAGCCAAAATGTGCACTCTTAAGAGATGCAGAAAACAAGGATTACATATGCCATCCTTTTGCTGCACCACTGACTCACATGTTCTAACCACTAGTGCATCACAGTTAACACTGAATTATTGCTACAAAGAGTGCGGCAGTGTCCTTTTTTTTTGTGCTCAGCCTTATGCAGATTAATGCTGCAGTAGAAGGTGAGGCGTAAATGGTAGCCCACCATGACTCTGAAGTCTGTTCTCTGCTTGTATTCTGGTCACACAGATACATGGGGGATTCTGAGTAGTGGTGAATGTGTGTGAGGTTTACAGCTGACACTGTAACCTTTAGGTAAAGGCTCGGACTTAACACCATGGTTGACTCACTGCAGAAGCCTTAAAACTCGGACTCTCAGTCTGTTTCAGCTTAAAGATGGCCTCTGTGAACATGATTATCTATTCCTGTATTCTTGCTCATTTTAGTCGAGGTTTGCCGGCTTTACAATGTACATTAAGGTTCCTACTATATTAAGGCCTGGATCGATAATTATGATCTGGGAATCAATCAGGAGTTGAAACTCTCTCTAATGGCTCTGTGTATATTGATTGAAGGAGTGTTACATGGGTGTGTTGTGTTCATAAAGAGAATGTAAAGGAGGAGACATCCAGATTCAGGACTTTGGTTCGATGTTCATTTGAGGCCCAAATAAAGTCAGATTAGAACATATTCTTGAAGGGACACTTCTCTAACGCCTCCAGTGTTACGTTACTGTAAACTGCCAGTTATCTGTTCAGTGGCAGCATTATGGGATTACCAGACTTTGTGAATTGGCCATCAGGTAATGAGTGAGGGAGAAGGCAGAGAATAAACCTCTCATGCCTTCAATGCTGCTAAGCTGGTTAAAAATAGAGGCAGAGGAGAAGGATTCAGAGAATCGTGGTAGACAGACAAGATGGGGGGATGGAGGAAACGACTGATTTGACTCCTGCTAAAGTAGGTGAGGAGGGATTAACGCAGGTGACCTTAACTGTCAGTAGAATAATAGTGTGGCATGGTACGCATTGTAAAGGCACACAAAGAAACATGGATCACACATCCACGTTGATTCAGAGTGCTTCCTGAGACACCAGCAACCTGACCTGATGGACGGCCCTCAGTCTCATCATGTGTATGACAATGATGAGCATGTTTGGCTGCATGCTGTTAGCTTGGTTGGTGAGTACACACAGACACACACAGACACACACACACACATTTATAGATACAGGTACAGGCCTGTTTCAGCATGACAGGCCTAAAGATGCCTGGATTGACCTTGAATGTCTATTTAAAGAGATGGAAAGGAACACAGATTAAAGAGTAAAGATTAAGAAAAAATATGACAAAGTCTTCTCATATTCTCATCAAAGGGAATACATTTGGTTCAGCTGCAGCACTTATTTACATCTGAAACTTCAGCAGCCTATGAGAGGATAGATTGGACACATGGCTGGACCCCCATGGAGACAGCCCGTAATAGCATAGTTCAGGTGCTGACAGTGAAGTTAAATAAATAAAGTTAAGTAGATTATATTTTCCATGATTGTGGTCATGTCTCCTCTTAAAGCTTCTCACCTGTTCTAACCTTCATTTCTCTCCACCTCTTTCTTTTTTTTTTTTTTTTTTTTTTCATTCCTTCTGCCATCATGTCTCAATGGGGCTGATTCTGCAAACACCAGGCCAGAAGGACACACTGTGCGAGAGGAGAGCAAGAGGACGAGGGAGGCATGAACACCGGCACCATGGTGAGTGACACTGTTGAGACGCCCTCGCAAAAGGGAAGGCATGTGAGTGTGAGGAGGAATGGAAAGAGAGAGAAACTGATAGAGCAGTGGAGAAGATAAGGGGCCCAGGCTGTGAAACGGAAGAGAGAGAGAGAGAGGCTTTGGGGATTAAAATGGAGATGAAGGTGGAGGGCAGACAAGGCCAGTGGACAGCTGGGGGAGGCCGAGCTCAGCTTGGATTGGTTCAAATTAGTACGTAACTAACATTAGTATGTTTCCAAATGTTCTCTGAAAACTTAAACAGTGGGTCCTTCAGATCTCTCAGTTAACGGCCATAATGTCAACATAGTTTAGTGTATAAAAGTTGGGTAATATGAACAATCTATGAAAAGTTCACGTCTATAAGAAAGTTTATATTAACATAGATTTAAGCAAGACTCAAAATAATTGTCAAGAAAGTGTTGCAATATTGACAGACTAAAATATCTGAGTAAATGAACTTTGCCAGAACGCCTCATTTGTTTCCAAAGAGTGTTATCAACAGTCATAGAACAAAATGTCTCAGGAGGCTACAGCCAGTCAGGACATAAAAAGCATGTGAAGTTGCAATAGGTTTGCCATGTAGCTAGTTGTAACATAATACTTTAAGGGTGCTTTCACACCTGGAATGTTTGGAGGGGTTGTTACAAATCAGGGGCTTTTTTCTTGATCGGTTCCTTTGCAGTGAGGACGCAATCAACCGAGCATCCAGACAAATAACTGTTTGACTCAGTAGTAGTGAGAGGTGTTAGCAGTAGCAAACGTATAAGCAGTAGCAGTAGCATTAGTAGTAGTAGAGGGTGTAGTTGCTCATAGTAGTAATGTGCTAGTAATAGATGCAGTTATACAGCTACTAGACAATTACAAATATGATTGATAATCAGCATAAAAACAATGTTGAGTTTAAGTTACTCACCGTATGCGTCCCAATCAACATCAGACGAACATCACAGGAAGCTGCAGCTACTACTGGTTCAACAACTGGTTGAATTCAGAGAAATTTGTTCAGTTCTTGGTGAATTTATCCTTCTTATCACTAGAACCTTACATTGTACCATACTGGTCTCGTACCTTTACATAGCCTATTGCCTTCAGAGTTTCTTGGCCTTCACCGCCACATTTGAGCTCCTCTCCTTAACGTGCTGACTCACAAGTAAACTTCTGTATTTTCTGTGAGTCCGAAATTTGACAAAATATGCTCATCTGCCTGAAAGCTGATGAGGCATTTGAACTCCTTGCTGCTCCAATTTAAACCCACGTCTCATAATGTCGGTAAGATAACTACCTAATGTTAGATGGCGTCTTGGAGACCTCCTACAGTGCAAAGTGCGACCAGTACCCATAGCATTGATGTATCTACGCAGTGGCAAAGGGAGGCCTTGACATAAGACAGCCCTGCATATGTGTGTGCTTTGGCCCGCTTTAGAATATTGCAGTGTGAACGAAAAAATAGCCAAGGGAAAAACACAAGAACGTGGCATTTTATCATTAGGATCAGAACCAAGCACCTAAGGTGTGAAAGCACTCTAAGACTTCTAGTTTAACACAATGCACACTTCTAAATTGTGCTGGCTTCACAGTTTAAAAAGCCATCACCTACCCTTTATAACATCAACCATGGTTTAGTACCAACACAATAGGGGATTCTGAACACTCCATATCAGTGGCAGCCATCTTTATTGTTTATGAAAATGCCCCAACAGCTTAAACCTGCCTCATAATCAGATAAACAAAGCTATCTGAGAAGAACGGGGAGAGGTGGGGAGACATATCTCCAAATAAAACATGAGCTTACAGATCTGTTTGTTTTTTAGGCTAAAACTTCCTGTAACGATACCACAAGTATAGATAAGTCATTAAACCGACTCTGTGATGTCAGTGAAATAGTAATATCGCTTTCAAATGCGATCTTAAGGTTGCTAACATTAACACTAGCTACCGGTTGTACACAGACTGTAGGTCATACCCGCCCAAGTAAGCCTTCCTAAACAAGACCTTTGATTGTACTGAATAAAGCAAGAATGTATTTAAAGTTAATGAATTCCCCTTTAATTTTTCAAAAGAACAGCGTGTTGTTTTGTTTTTAAAAATGCTCAAAGCACCAACATTTTGGGGTAGGAAATCAATTGGATATTAAAGATTGAAAGCACATTAAATAAAGTTAGCAAGGCTAATAGGTTAGTGTTTGTTATAAATAGTGAGTCAAAGACAAGTTAAGCACAGTATTGTATGTTGTAGGTGTTGTAGGTGAAAAGTGAATGTGTTTGCATGGGAGCATCCATATATGTTTGCGTGTGTGACATTTGCAGCTGGTTTCCCTGGGGCAGTTGTGCTGCCATTCGGTTAAAAATGGCATTTTAATTTTTAATGCCATCAGCTCAAGTTGCATCACACTTCTGTACCTGCTGAGTGACTCCCTCTGAGTGTCTCAACGGATTCTCATTCAGAGGGATGGGATGTCAAACATGGCCTTTTAAAGTCTTCCTTGGTGGGCTAAAATCTCTCTGAGCTCACAGCTATCCCGATAATTCTGTTGAACATGGTCGTTAATACTTACTCTGCTATGTTCAGTAGAGGGCTGTTGACTTGTTCAGGAAAATGTGCTTCCTGTGTTGAACTGTGTGTGAAAGAATAGTGTGACAGAAAGAGAGGGAGTGTGAGGACGCTGTGACATTACTCATTCTTTAACTCACACCTCTAATGATCTGTTATGACCTTTGCCTACAGAACTGTCTTGTATCTCCACTGTGATTCTCCTCATTTCCTCCTGTTCATGCGTTTACATTAGCTATTCTCAATGTCAACATGACCAGCAATACGAGAGCCCTTTAATGCAGCCATGTTGTGCAGAGTCTCCGGTCCATTCAAAACGGGTGTGTCTTCTCTCTCCTCCCATCCCAGACTTTAGGTCTACACTGTACACAGATGTTTCTTGTTATGTTGTAAAGCAGTTTCTCCACCTGGACAAGATGAGGTAGAAGGACAAAGAGGAGACAGGGTTATATAATCTTACTCGTCATGTAGTAATGTCTTTTGTAATATTTGAATGTGTTCCATCAGAGGAGAGATGTGCTTCAATCAGGATGATGAGATTGAAAATGATGGGGGTCATAAAACTACCCTCTAGGTTTTCATTTACTCTGAGGTAATTCATGCTTGTATGATGATGAACAATAAAAAGTGACATATATTCATACTTATTAGACACAGCGCTGGAACAGCATGAATCAGAGGGTGGAGGATGGTTTGAATAGTGGCTTTAAATAAATAGGTGGGTAACACTTAACAGTCATGCAGTGTTAATAAAGTTTTTATGAGTTGGCTTTATGAACGGTGAATAAATTATTTAGTCATGTTTGAGCTTAAAGGTTTATTCTTGGCCTTGGGATCATATCTGGATTGGAGAATGTCTGGAATGTCAATTTGTTAGGGTGCATATCATATAACTGCAACATCTGATTTGTTTCTGGCTGAGGGTTTTTGGTAACTTGTCTAAACATGTTTCCTGTCTCGTTGTTGTTTGATAATAGCCTCTGGTCCAGATGTTTTGCAGCTGCTTTCCCAGAAGTAGCTCTCTCTAGCTAACTAACTAACTAACCATAGTTACAACTTATAAGGCTAATAATACTAATAATACAGAGTTTGATCATTAGTTTCAAATGTCTTCTACCTACAAATTTGCATTAGAAGTTGTTTTGCTCTTTAAACACTGGCCATCAACTGCCTTAACTGAATTTATTGTCCCTGTGCTGGTTCACTGTTCTGCATACAAATGAAAGGAGGGTTATTATTGTCCAGGGAATCCAGCTGGGTGATAAATTTAACCATATGCTGCCAGAACATACTCAATGTTCTTTGGCATAAATTACCAGTATCAGTATCTTCAGGGCTTTCATTTGGCCTTGGTTGTTGTAGCTCAGCCTCAGTACATAAACCCTTTGCACATATTGAATAATACATATACTGTACATTAAAGATTTATCTGTTTTAATCACTTGAAAAAGACTAAAACACAATTTCATTGAAAGTGTAGATAACGAAGGCTAAAAGTAGTACATATTAGAACTTGCAAATATCATAACTTGTGTTCTTCCTTTTTTCTGTCAGTTGCTCCAAAGTTGTTTTAAACCCACAGATTAGTGACCTCAATCACCTGGTTGTCAGTCAGACAACAAATACTGCAAATTGAAAGGCAAGGTAGGAAAACAATATAATAATTTGTGGCAGTCCGTCTTCAATCTTTGGCAACTAATGGTAACACAAAGCTAGCTGACCAGCTCTAGTTGGAGTCAAAGTAGCAAACAAGCTACCGTGTATTGAAATCTCTCAGCATTGTCTGGACAATTGGGATTTTAGCAGATTATCAGAGGAACACGAAACACACCATGGTTTAGGTCATGTAGGCTAGTTCGGCCATCCCAGGGGATCTTTCCCATTAGATGTTTTTTGAGTACTTAATGCATTATATTAGCATTTTTTTTTTGTGATGAGAACATGTGTGTCTCCTGGTTATATTTCATGGTTTCAGTCATAACGAAGTCTATGGGCACAAATGTGCACCCATGCGCCTTGCCCCCAAATAACAAGATTCATTTCAAGCCCTCAGTGTCTCCGACAGATGGACAGCTGTGAGATATGATGTCTGTGAAAGTATTTGCATGCAGTTTCATTTTCATAATTTTCATTCTCATGAATCTATTCATGACTCCACATGCTATATGGAAGCATCTGCATTCATTTTGTGTCTGCAATCATTCATTCTTCAGTTCCTCACCTTCCTGTGGCTACACATATAAACAGATAATCAAAAGAAAAGCCACTTCAATCAGACCGAAATCTACTTTTCTCCACTGTCTAATGAATACAAAAGGGCTATTTATTCCAATGAAATGGCAATGACAACAACTTACAGCAGCACTTAGAGAGAGACAGGCTTTCTCTGTGCTATATTCAGTGTGTTTTCTGAGTGAATAAATGAGTATAACCAGCCAGTCAAGGCCAGCACACCAACACACAGCACCAGATGTTTCAGTCTCCAGTGATGACACAACATTTCAACGACTGAGTGCCTCTTGGGTACTCATCCAGACTCCCTCCCCTTCTTCATCCCTCGTTTCATTCAAACATCACATTTCTGGGCACACGTGCAACCTTGTCGTCTCATAAACAAACACACACTCCGACACAGACACACCACTACATACAGATGGCTGCCAGGGCAACACTTGAATAACAACATGTTTTTACAGAGTGATGAATAGCCCAACTGATCATTCAGTCAGAGTAAACAAGCTTTGATTTAGTAGCACGTAATTGTAGCATGTTCTAACATGGAATAATCTAATGAATCATGGCTTATTTGTGGGTTACAGCTACTCAACTTAATGAGTTGTGTGTGCTTTCATGTGTGTGTCCTATAGCCTGTTATTCTGCCAGGGTGTGTCCAGATGTTCGTTTCAATTTGATCAAGCCTGTAGCCACACCCGCAGAGCTTCATAATTTACAGGGAAACTTCATGTCAAGGTTTGAATTTATCAAGGAAATCGACATTCAGTGTAGGCAAATGTCACAGGGACACAAAGATGTCCATCGTAATTAAAATCCTCACCGTTCTTCAGTTTTATAGTCACACAGATTTAATTCAACCTCTTCCTCTTCCATGCAGGTCAACAGTATGTAATATGGCAGGATTTAATCCCCATTGACCTCTATGACTGCCAGCATCCTCAGGCTGAATAATGTGGCTAATACATCAGAAACACTCTAACAGCTGGACACAGCTTACAAGTAGGGCTGCATTTGGGGTAATCTGTCTGAAGTAATGGTCCCCAGTCACTTACATTGGCCTAAATGCAAAGATTCCTTCTTAAAAAAATATATATATAAAGTCATGCTCCACACTTTTATTTGTTTCCATGACCTTTGAGTTGTTGCTCATAGTCATCATCAAAATAACTGGCTAAATATAAATATCAAGGAGATGGCTTATGTCCAGTTTTTCCACAGCTGTCATGTGATCATCACGATGACAACAGGCCATTTTTGTCTTCTGTTTTAAGCTGTGAATTGTGGCTGAAGGTTCTCTGAAAGTGAACCTTGGGTTTCATTTTTAAATCCAAACTGCCATGTAAAAATAAATGGCTAAAATCGTTTTTCTTATATTTGATTTAATGTATTTTTTATAGCATTTTTAGATTTAGTTTTTCTCTCATAATGATAGAAAATTGTTGAACATATTCTCAGATTAAAGGGTTAAGTGCAACAAAAAGTCCAAAACCAATTTGGTTAAGTGTTCAAGTCAATTAAAATCATGTTTTATTACTTTTTTATCCCATTAAAACAACATAATACACAAACATTTTAGTAACACATCACAAACCATTAGCACACCACAAACAAAAACCACAAGAACAAAACAGAGACAAATACAGGAGTCCTGATCGTCATTCTTCTAAGCATGGCCATCATTCATTTCATTTCATAGTCATTCATTGTTCCCTGTCTATTTGCGATAATGCCCTCTGACCTAAAATAATGGTTTGAAAAAAAGAGAGAAAATTAGGGAATGTCAAATGTTCCTTTCAGTTCAAAAATAAATCTCTTAAAAATCTTAAAATGATATTTAAAAATGTAAGAAAGCCTGTTCTTGAGAGTGTTAAACATCAAAATGACTTTGTCTCAGTACATTTCTACTACATACTTCATAATGACTGCCATGAGTAAATTATTTACACGTATTCATTCTTTTTACAATATTTGGTCTTTTTTATTTCTTTTGTAGCAGTGTTTATTAGCTTAATAGAAAACAATTGTGTTTCTAAGATGCTATTTTTTTTAACAGATTTGCTTAGAAGAGCATCAGTTTTTAGTGTATACACAGTGACCTCTGTCTCTCTCTCACCTTACTCTTCTGAGGAAGTGAACGACCTGAGATTTACTGCTGTAACATGTCTGCAGCAGTTTAAATGGAAATGTGACAATCCCCCAGGCTTTGCCAAGGATAAGGCTCTGCTTCTGTCTGTATGTATGTGTGTGTGTGTGTGTGTGGTTGTGTTCCTTGCTGCATGTCCCCCTATGTGTTGGCATGCATAACCTTGGGAGCTATCCTTCCTCCACGCATCATGGGATGGCTCAGAGGACAGGGAATTAGCCAATCAGCCGTTAGGGTCACCCCAGTCAAATAACCCTGGATACTTGCTGCATTCCATCCCCCCCTTTCATCTCACTCATCAAATAACTCATCCATCCACAAGTGCTGCACACATACACATATATATATATATACACACCCAAACTCAAGATGTCCGATAAGAAAATACATGTAAGACGTAAAATATCTAGAGCAAAAATAGTGGAGTTTAACAAACGTGTAATAGCTAAATTTAGACTCAGCATTGAGTCTGCTCGCAGGGGAGAAAGGTGGGAGAAGGACGAGGGAGCTGAGTGTGGGAGAAGGGTGAGGACGAAGAGAACAAATAGAAGTCTGTAGAGGACATGTGGATGGGTGACACATGGAAAAGAGAAGTGCAAATTGCAACTTAACCCTATTGTTCCCCATTAGCAGATCTAGTTGTAGCATTTTTGCCCGGCTGACATTCAGTGAGCCTTAGGATGAATCGATGATTAAAATAATCATAATAGTACGTGGTATGATATATTTAAACAGAAAGGGGTTAGACAGGTTTATAAAATGCACAGATTTTTTAGGAAAATAATTTTAAAAACCTGTGAGAGCGAGACAGGTACAAAGACAGTGAAGTCAGCAAAGGGAAATTGCTGGTGTAACCTCTTTCTTATTAGTATCCAAGCAGTAGGCTTCAGGCTGAAATCCAAAGGTGTAGTACAAAGCATTAGTGCAGCCTTGAGAAGATGAATGGGCCACTATCTCTGCACAAGGGAGGGATAAACAGGACGTAGTTTATGTTCTTAAGATG
This sequence comes from Labrus mixtus, assembly GCF_963584025.1. Classification (NCBI taxonomy): domain Eukaryota; kingdom Metazoa; phylum Chordata; class Actinopteri; order Labriformes; family Labridae; genus Labrus; species Labrus mixtus. The sequence goes on along the minus strand of NC_083622.1, from coordinate 15,870,970 downwards.
CTGGAAGAAGGTTGTACAAATATCTTTGATGGGAATAGCATAAAACATCGCCTTCACCACTTTAATTTCCTTTCCTATCCCTTCTTTTCCCTCGTTTACTCCCGCAGGTGGAATTGTACAGTGAATACAATTTTGTCTCCGCCCTGCCAGTTTCATTAAAAGCTTAATAACTTACTCGTATCTTACAGATGCCCCTACTCCAAGCATCTTGCCTGGGTGTGTGTGTGCAGCATGCGTGACAGATGAGTAATGTGATGAGGGAGGGAAGAGAAGGGAGGGAGGAGGGCTAGTAGTTGCCAGGACAACCTCCTCCAGTCTTCAGGGTCACTTGACAGGGTTGATCCTGACAGCCAGCGTTTCCTTCACTGTTCCATTGATCATATTCACACAGCGACCATTTTCCTCTGACACACAAAATCTGATACTGTCATACTGCTGTTTTCCAGGGAATTTCTGGATGGAAGTGAGTTGCTTGTTACAACATGAAAGGAGTAGATATTCTTGCAAATAATTGTAGTAAGTGAAATGCTAACATTAGCCTTATTTCAAGTTAAACCCCACATAATAGTAACCCTTTATTTTAGGTCCAATAACAGCTAATGTTAGCATTCAGCATCAGAATAGCTAATATTCCTGTGAGCACTGTATAACACTAAAATCTAATAATATAAATTGGTAGTGTAAATTGATACAACAGGAAAAGCACAACTCCTTGGTAATGTCATTTTAGCTATAGTAGGATGTTTAGTGCTAACATGAGCCACATTTTAAGTAGGAACCACACTGGCTTCAGTGCTAACACTTTAGCTAAAGCCATCATTAGCATTCACCTCAACAGCAAATACTTTTATCAAGGAAGAGACTGAAAACTGATGTTATCATCTGATAGGCTACTGTTACCAAAATACATTTTCAATTTATTTAGCAAAATGTCAGGTTCCTACATGTATTTGTCTTAAAACCAGGAGATTTAGTTTGTTTCTTAAAAACACATAGCATTACAACATTATACCACCATTTGAAGTCTCCACCTTGAGCCAAACACCAGAGGACAATGGCCGCCATGATGAATATGATGAATACTACCCGTTCTCTCTTTGTTGAAAGATTAGTCAACGTCTTCTGTACAGTACTGTATGAGTCTTACCGCAACATGGACCATAAACCAACATTTAGGCTGCAGATGGTGATTGCACAAGTGAGTGCACACAGAGGGGACGAAGCAGTGTCCACTGGAGAGCCAATTACCCACACACACTTACACACACTCCACACTCCCACTGAGGGAACAGCGTCTGTGAGAGCCGTCCAGTAACGAGCACACAGCAGCCTCTTTCTGTCAGAACAGAGCTAGGATTAAGGCAAGAACACGCATGCAGTGGACAGGCCGAGGGCAAGAAAGACACGGACACTCTCACAGACACAGACACATAAAGCTACAATCGCACACACATTATATACTGCACACAGTGTGTGTGTGTGTGTGTGGGGTGTGTGGGTGTTTCTATGCCACTTGAGTGGTCCACTACTGTGGGGATGGGTGGGGTACCATGTCTGAGGTGGTTGGTGCAGTCATAATGACAACATTGCTGAGGTTGCTTTGCTATTGCGGGCGGTCATCACTCCATCTCACTGACTCATTTGGCAATTTGGCACAGCATTAGATACACACACACACACACACACACACACACACAAACACACACATAAACATAAGTCCAACAGCTAGAGAACTCATGGTACACATCGTGAATGCACAAATACATTGACTCAAACAGACACCAGCATATTACGACTCACATGGTCTAAGTTCCTTAAAGTTATGTTTCCCACAAAATTAAATCACAAAGGCAGACGCACACAAACGCACTATCATCTATCATCTGGAACAGAATGAGGCCACACACAGCTACACATCTGGTGGGGCCACTGCACTGCTGTGCCTGCTGCTGACACCACATATGGAGCAGGCCTTGAGTCCTTACATGGAACAAGTGAATGCATTATCCGGCTGTGGTTGTGACTAACAGGTTATGATGCAGAAATATTGATTGGAATCCTGTTACTTTATCATAATCGTACTTGTTTGTCCCTTAAAAGTTACTCCTATTAATTTTAGAGACACGTGCAGGGAGGCCGTTTGAAATACACATTCCAGTTTACACTGTAAAAGTCAGATGAAAAGTTTAAAGCCACTTTCATGTCTTATATGATGTCACTGATTTATGTTAAAAATTAAGCTTCAGCCAGAAGATGTCAGATTAAATTGGGATAAAATTGTGAAATAAGGGGAAAACACTCCTACAGATTTAATTATCCCTGCAAAAAATGTTTTATCCCTGCAAAAAAAATGTAAATCAAATATATGGTATATATGATATATTTAAGTAGGTTTACAAATGCAAGGAATCCTCATAGTATTTTGGAGCATAAGAAGAAGAGAAAATAAAAAATGTTTTTTAAAAGACATTAATCATTTATTTTAAGAAATGCTTTTCAACAAATGTTAAAAAATAAGAAGGTACATTTATGGGTTTTTTTTAAAATAAAATGAGTATAAATTGAAGAAGGTGAAATAAGCTTTAAAAAAGATCTCAAGTATCCACTATATGAAGTATAAAAAAGGTTAAATTTACAAAGTTAATAATCCAAAAATATTTGTTAATGAAGTTGAGAGATGAAGAGATTTCAAGTTCACAAAACAAGTACAAGTCCAAGAAGCTGTATAAAACAGATTGTCTAAGGTGGTACATAAACAGTGCCACCTTTTATCTTTTCCCTTTAACATTTTCTGTTTCTTTATCTTTATTATGTGATATATTTTGCTGCAGTTAGTGATGTACTGTAGAAGGTGGAATTATATATTTTTTTTTATTTGTGCTGTTTCAGGCCAGCTGTGTGCTCCATGTTTTTCGGTCTTTATGCTAAGCTAAGCTAACCTTCTGCTTGCTGTTCAGACATTAAATTGACACATACTGGTGACATTTTTTGTTCTTTTTAAAGACAGTTACAGTTTCCATGCAAAAGAAGAGTCTCAAGCAATCACAGTTAGAGACCTTTATCTTCTCCCTCAAGCTTTAACCACACATTTAAATCTGAGCTCTATTCTTATTTTTCTCATTCATCCCTTTCAGAAAAATTCTTATGTAAGAGTAAGAGCGTGGCACACTATTAATTTAATCTGGACGGCATGACGTCTGAATGTCTGTCAGAGAGAGAGAGAGAGAGAGAGAGAGAGAGAGAAAGCTAGGAAGATAGGGGAGGAGAGAGGCAGAACTACACAGCTGAATTTATAATCTTCTTAGTGTACTCAACTATCTCTCATTCATCTGTCTGCTATCCGTCTGCATCTTACTATCTATCTATAAGCGGTGCCCATCTGTTTGTTTCTTGTATTGAATTTACCTTTTTGGTAAAGATGAATTAATTTGACATCTTTCCTGCAATACATTTTCTCTGTTTCATAACACCAGAGTTCCTACATCCTCCTTGAACACTCTGTACCAACCCCTCTCTTCCTCTCCTTTATCTGCCCCTTCTGTTTGCTCTTCCTCTTCATCCCTCGGCCCCCCTGCAAGGTCGTTCCCAAGGACGGCCTGCTCCCAGCATCCCCTGCCTGATTGGCTGATGGTTATTAAAGGGCCAGTACCCCCACTGAGCACATGGCTCGGCTCCAGCTCTGCTTCGACACAGTCACCGTTCTCACTGTTCTCCAGGCTTCTTACTGTACTGACTACACACACACATACACACGTATAGCAGCTCACATGTGCATGCAGCAGTGAATCCAAAGGCACACTCAGCTTACACAAGATGCTGACAAATTATCTGACATACTCGCATTCACATCCACTAGGCTGTCTTTTAAATCAGGTTGGGGCTGCTTGCTGTACTCCACATGACAGGTCACTTATCAGGATGAAAGAGGATGCTCGCCTGAGAATATGTCATTGTACACGGGCTACAGAGAAGAAAAAAAACACTTGACCTGTGACAACAAACAGCCAGCACCATCTGAACCAAGCAAACTTTTTTCTTAAAGATAAGTGAGCGTGACACACTACAAGCTCAGCAGACCTGAAAATCACAAAGCAAACACATTCAAAGTAGATGAGCAGTCAGCAAAATGGCCGCCAGAGTGGACAAATTTAGCTTAATGTGCTGTCTAAAATAGGAAAAGGATTTAAGGAAAGGTTGATGAAACAGAACAAGAGTACAATTCCATGAGAGTACTCTTCAAATCTACTGAATGATCATATTACTCAACAACCATTTTGTCCCCCTAAAAACATACTTCATTAAGTAATGTAACATTTGGATTTAAGATACAGCTGACTGTGTTCTGTCAAGAGTTTATTTCATCATGAACATAATTTCTGTATAAGAAACATGCTGCCAAAAATATGAATCCTAGTGCCTTCAACTTGATCAGTCAAATGACCCACGGTGGGGTCCCATTGTATTGAGATTAAGGTGAAGAACCTTTGGATTGTGTTGATATTGGTGCCCTCTGTGGACAAAGTGAGGAGTTATGCGACATCTTATACCCTGCAGCTCAACCAACCTTACCTTGAGTTTTTGTGAACTATGAATTTTAAAATGCTCGTCTCCTTGCTTAGAGGCTTCAGTTAAAACAAAAGACATCACAGAAACGATCTGTTTACTGAGTATGAACTCTTTAATGAGAACTTTAGGCTCAAGAGAGACATGGAAAAAGGAACATTCATGGTCAAATACCCAGATACCTTAGAGATACAATGAAGAAACAATTAGATGAGCAATCGAAAACAGTTCATAAAGCTTCATGATCAGAGAGTAGTTCTTAAATTTAAATGTGCATATTGATGAAAATATCTTTTTTTAGATAGATTAGAGCGTAGTTATGAAATATGTCATGAGGATGTTCTATCGGATAGGGTAGTTTGGGGATTACAAGTGTAAAAGAGATATATGTTGCGTATGGCCACTTTAGCAGCAAATACTTAAAGGAAAATATCATCGGATTATCATGTCTTCTTGTCAATAAGAAAGGCCATGTATCTTTGTTTTACCGAGAGAAATGAGTACAACATTTGTGATAAAGCACATTATGATAACATGGTTTAGCTGCTGAAGTAATGACAGAACATGATGAAAAGACAGAATATATCTGACACAAAGTGTGCACATTAACTGAACATTCACTAAGGATTGACAACCTTTAATTCTTAACAGAAGGCCCACTTTTAACGTTTGAGTCTGCTGTCAAAACACAGTCCTACATATCAGATGACTCAGAAAGAGTGATATGGAAACAACTTGAAGATTTAATGACAGAATATGGGGTTATTAGCATTTTAGAAGGCTTAATGGAAGTTTAAGTGCATACTGAGAATAAATAAAGGCTGTTACATAAATTGGAGAACAAGCAGACGGATGTTTGCTGTCTAATGGTCTTGCCTACCGAGGGACTGCATTAAATGCTTTTTAGTTTCTTTCAGATGTCTCTCAATCATTGTGCTGGGTTTATGAAGAAAAGGTTATATTACAATTGCTGAGTACAAGAAATAAGCAGCTGATGATCTTATGGGGAATTTTTCAATAAATCCCCTAGAGAGCATTTCATATTCAAACAATCAAATCCACTTAAACGTTTCCGTGCAGATAAGCTGCGATTTAACATGAGAAACATGGTGTTCCCAGTTGTCCGCTGTTTGTAGCGATTACTCAGACTGTCGTGTGAGTGGTATTATGTAGCGAAGATGTAGGTGGAGTAAAAAAAAAAGAAAAAATGCTGTAAAAAGGTAGAGTGGAGCGGGGTTTTGCTGCAGTGGCGGTGGTGCTGAAAGGACAGCTACCACAAGAGGAGGAGGAGGAGGAGGGGGAGGGGAAGAGGAAGAGGGGGAGGGGTCAGGGAGGACAGACGGGGAGAGGAAATGCTTCACAAGCTGCTGTACAGATGAAATGAGAGAGGAGTGTCTAAAAAATCATTTATTTTAGGAATGAGCTGAATCCATTTGTGCAATGGAGTTGAACACCACATGAAAAAAACATACATTTAATATTCTGTATACACATTTTTTGTGTGCAAAATTCAAAGTGCAAAGGACAAAGACAGCATGAACCATTCCACCTCGTTATATGTTTCCTATATTGAAATCGTTGATACGTTTCCTTTACATGGTTAAATCCAAAATGCCCCTTTTTCATTAATGTATTGTTTATTATCATAGTTGCAAAAAGCCCAGGTTTAATTAATAACATAATTAAAGACTACATAAGCTGAGCCCCTGTGTTGTCCATGCTGGCTAGCTGGCATGGAATATTGGCACACTCTCCTGGCATGGACCTATCTTTAATGTTATTAGTAACCAATGTGCTTTGACTGCTTTGACATTTTGAAATACCTGCTGTGAAAAAGGTCTATGCAGATTCAAGGCTCCTTTGGTTGTTGTCATGATTCTAACAAACAAGCCTCTACATATGACCCCATCACAAGAATGTGTTTAGGCTACTCAGATTTTTCTGTTCATTCATTCAATTTAAATTGTATTTTCAAATGAAATGTCTAAATAAGTCTACCAAAAATAGGCCCAATTGTAAATAATGACAGCAGCAGATGAAAGTGAACAGAAATCAGTATCCATTTTTTTATGCCCTCATGTCTTTGGCAGTGGCTAACAGATTCATAAGACTGCATATGTTGAACCTGCATCATGTCAGTTGTTCCCGTTCACCTTGTAGCATTAGCTGCAACATCAATTGTAACCTGAAATCTACACAATTTGTCATAGGCTACTTGAGTGAGCTATTGAAGCGGCCTTTAATATAGCAAGCTAGCAAACTAACTTATCCACTTAGTCTAGTAAACAGTCTTTTATTAGTGATGAGTAAGCAAGCAAACTAATTTAGCGATGTTGCATAGATTCAGCATAGCTAGCTGTAGCTATATTTCTAGCTAGAAATGTGTTTGTCTTTGTGTGCAAGCTAACATTAGCTACAGTTTATGTGTTAATGATTAGTGTTGTATACTGTTAATACTGTAGGGGAATGGAAGAGAGGCAAGGCATTTGTCATGAAATCTTTTAATTTTACACGTAAACAAATCTGAATTTTAAAAGCATACATAACATGTTCCATGTCTGTAGGTTGTTTAAATGTCTGATATTAACTACCCACAGGTGTTAAAAACCTGACCAAAGTGTCTCAGTGTACTTTTCAACACTGTAAAGTTTAATGAGGAAAACATATGGTGACATATAGCACATGAGATTAATGGTAGAGGTGTACCAATTGCAAAATCTTCATAACTGCACCAGGTTATATGACCATCTCTCATTCTCATGCAGGCTAAAGTAAAATATGCTTCACTCTTTTGGCTACATTTTCCCTAACTCATAGCTACAATTGTTGATTATTTCATTAGTCTATTGCATGCCAGTGTCTGTCTGCCTCTCTCTTTCTTGCTGCCTCTGGGAACAGTACTTGCAGCTGCAACAGGATTTCATTCTAGTTTTATATCCATTGACTTTTTAATCACACACGCAACGCTGAGATTGTATCATTTATGTGTCCCAATATAACCAGCAAATATTGCAGGCATATTAACCAAATCATTTTTCGACATCCTGCACTTCCCCCATATGTATGGGAAGCGCTGATGTGAAACAAAAACTGATGGAGGTGCTTTTGGGCAGGAGGAGCAAGTGTTAGGAAACAGTCTTTGTCCCCCAGCAGGTCAGTCATTCTTTGGAGTTATCTCTCAAAGAAAGAAATGAGTTAGGCTACTTTTCACTGTTTCTTTATTTCTTGTCAACGACCGTCTACCTGTATTTTCACCACCTTTGTAAAGATTTTTCAGACAAACCTATTGACAGATTAGTGTTTTGCTTTTGTTGCATTCCTTATCAATTCCTGATAACTCACTCTGTCTTGCCCTCTGTCCCTCCTCTCTTTTCTCCTGTTTTTTTTTTTTTATCACACGTCTGTCATTCCATGATAAATCAAACTTCATTGATTGTCCTGGGTCACTCCTTTCACACCAAATCCCAGAGGAATTTTCCAGCACCCATCCGGTTCTTTTCTCTTTTATCTCTGTCTCTTTTTCATTTGAGTTTTCTGTCTCTAAAACTCAATTCCATCCTCTTCTTTTACCCCATCTGCTTGTCCATCACCTGTCCTCGTGATCCCAGCTCTCTCCTCTTTTCAGTCTCTTCTCCACCTCTCTCTCTCTCTCTCTCTCTCTCTCTCTCTCTCTCTCCTCCCAACTGTCACTTCTTGTTCCCCTCTTTCTGCTCTGGACACTGTGAGTGGAACACGGATTATGTCAGACAGTTTTAAATACCAAATTAGCTCGGATCACCTTCACACACACACACACACACACTTTAACATGCATGCAAGCCTACAAATACAAACGATACGCCAACTCTGAGCTTAATTTGGACTGTTTATGCTAATATGGCCTGTTTACGTACTCATATGTAAACACATATTAGCATTATGTGATCCCAGTTTTGCAAACGATCAGTCGGGCTAATCTCCTTTTATTTTTGAACAAATTTTGATATGCACAAAGCAAGGTCCACAAAGCAATGATTTCTTTGGAATTTGGAGTGGAATAGTTAGACTTTATACCGCAGAGTCATGACTAACCCTTTAGAAACCTTTGCGATAAACAGGCATGGTGACAACAAGCCAGGCAGTATCACAAAACATCAATGCAAGGGCTTTTTGTTCCTGGATTGGACTGAATCCTGACAGCCTGGTTCCAAAGTCTTGTCAAAGGCCTTTCTGGGTGAGAGGAGACTGTCCCAGCAGCATATTAATGCCCACAATTTTGGAATTGGAACACATACTTTTGATCATATCATGTTTGTTTATGCAATAAAAAACACTGCACACACTTGCACTATAGTCTTGCTAACACATATTTTCACACATTTTTCCTACCTGTTCAAGCAGTGACACTAAACCTCATTATGTGCAATATTTGTCTACAGCTCTGGCACATACATTAAACCTAGAAGTCATATTTTTCAAAATGACTGACTATGCAAATAAGCACACACCTTAACAAGACACTGTATGGATGGCTACACCTTCAGACAAACAATCAGCTTCATGTAAATGAGTATGACACAGCACTGAGCAAAACTCAAAGCTAGAATCAGTTAGAATAACAATAAGTACCACCTTTTTTTCTGTCATCCCTCTCTCTTTCTCTTTCTCTCGTTCTCCCTCTTGTTCTTTCCTCATCACATCCCCCTCACCCATCCTTCCATTTCTGACTCAGCAGAACAAGTCGGAGACAAGGTCATCTGACTGCTGTTGCTGTGGAGACCAGGAATTGGGGGGGGGGGGGATATTTCTCTCCTTTCTTGTACTGCAAGGCAGTGAGGTGTGTGGTGGAGTAGGGGGGGATGGGGATGTAGGAAGGAGTGAAAAACATGAAGGTATGATAGAGGTTAAGAAAGGATAGTACTGGCAGCCATTTTGGTTGAAATGAGATTGAAAATAACTTTATTAGCAGCATCACGTTGACAAAGTCACCCTCGTGTGCAGCTCTATGGGCTTTAGGATCAGATTGCATCTAGAAATCCTTACTGTACTTTTTCTACGTGTCTTTGTACCTCAGGTATTCAAGGATTTTGTGAGGATACAATATTCCTCATGTATCCAAGAAATGAGTAAAGACGTTTATAATGAGATAGAAAGAGTCATCTGAGGAAATCACATGGGATAAATATTGCAGATGTTTGTCCCTGCAATAAATATCAAGAAAAAATAAATTAAATGGCATTCTTGTGATTTGGCAGCCTTAAACTGACTAGTGATTTGAACATGCACTTCTAAAGCCTCTCAAACTTTTTCTTTACAAATCAAAGGTTATTAAAAATAAATGTGTTTCTGTTATTTTGTACAGAGCTAAAGCTTCATCTAATTCTTACATTTGCATTTGGTTTACTATACTGAAGATAAAATCACTATGTTGTATCAGTAATTCTTTTAATTAATTTGGAAATAACATTTTTAAGAACCGATTATTAATAATAATAAAAAAAGGCTTTCAGTTTGATGACACATTCGTATTGTTTCAACACTATACTTAACATATTCTTTAAAAAAAATCAGCCACAGAGATTAATGCTGGTTGTTAACCTTTTACTATGCACTTAGAAATGTCCCTGCTTATACTATAAAAAATACATAAAAATGCACAATGTACTGACTAATTCTTTTGTTTTTTAGTCATTCATATCATCAAAGTTTTCAGACTGAATATTTGTTTTTCATAAGAATATAATGATAATTATAAAAACCAACTGCACTGGCTGCATGTTTGCATAAAGTTGTATCTGACTGTCTATTAGCCCAAAGCTAACCCCATCTGATGCCCAGGGGTCTCACATGTGCGTGGTCACTGTTGGAGCCCAGAGCAAGTAAGGCAGTGAGGCATGGCAGCAATCTGCTGCAGGGGCACCAGCTTTCCCTTGCAAATAAGGCACAGCTCTGCATGTATATATGTGTGTAAATGCAACTCAGCTCACTGCTCCATATGGGCAAAGAATCCTCTCACTTCTGCGTGTCCTCTGCCTGTTACTTTTTCACATTTAGTGTCTTTGAATATTTTTGAATACACACCCTGTCCATTTTTAAGATTAACTCTTTAAGGACGGTCCCTGGTATAACTTATTATCTCTCTTTTTTAGACAATTTCTCTCTTTTGTCAGACATTCCAGTGTTTAAAGAATGTAGTCTGATTTGTTAGACTAGTTAAACTGTCTCAGTGTGTGGAGACATGCTGCAGCAGCCCATCCCACATGCCATCAGTAGAAAGGTTGTATTCTTTACCTCCACTGAGGTACACCCAGGTCAGTGTTTGACCTCTGCTACTGAATGCCACTCTACACATCTGCTGAAACAGCTGACTCTGCATTGTCAAAAAAGTTCACCTGCTTATGCACTGGCAATCAGGTTGCAATCTGCAGCTGACCAAAGTGCAAGAATGCACAACACCTGCACTGTAAAAAAAAATCCACTTTATGTTCTTTAAGTGATTTTTTTAACTGTCATACATTCACACACACACACACACACACACACACACACGCACACACACACACAAATAGGCTATGACTGTGTGGCTGTTTCCTGTCTGTCTGCAGCGCCCAGGCCCTCTATTAATCTGACATGAGGAGGTGCACAACATGCTCATGACAGACCGAGACGTTCAATGAGATATCCAGGGTGCTTATTACATGCAATAATGCACACAAATCCACTTCTGTACGTTACATACATTACATGATGAACAAACACAATCACGACATCTAGAATCCAACCTTGTGCGTCCATTTATATAAAATTTCAGCCTAGAAACGCGTTGCTGCTGGCTGCAAGCCTCGGAAATCTGCAGTAAAGCAGGAGGGGCAGAATAGGCCTGCTATTGGCCGGCTTGAAGACTAAGATAAATCCAATTGGTCAGCGATCTCAGCGACGATGAGACGCTCCGTGGTGTTATTGGCCAGTTTCGTGAGCGGTGGGCGGGTGTAGTCTTCCCCTCGGTTCGCTCATTTGCTTGAGGCGGCGCTTGTTCAACCGGCGGAGTGGTGCAGCTTCAGGAGTGGAGTACTGCGGCAGCTGGCAGAGCCGCGGAGGGAGATCAAGTGGTGAGAAGGTAGCAGTGCGGCTCGTTAGTATCACCGGTCTTTCACCGCAAGTATCAGAGAGCAAAGGACGGAAGCGCATCCCCGCGTGATGCTCCGCTTGAGACCGCAACATTTCATTTGAAAAGACGTCTCACGGAGAGGAAGATTGTAGCCTAATCTTTTTAAAGGTTTGCGAGACAGTTTATTGAATTCTTAGAAAAAAATCTTCTATCAAACGAAATGAGAACGTCCCTGACGTCTTTTTTCCCTTATTTTTCATTTACGAAACCTTGAAAAACTGAGTATATTCTCTTTCATTCTTAAAGGCAAAGGCATTTTGATATTACTCATCGTGAGGGGCTGACACCTCTCAAGCCGTGCATCACCTGAGAGGAGAAGAGTGACTGCGCCAACATGGGGGTAAGACTGACGATTCCAACTTTTTTTTTTTTTTTTAAACTGCGTTGTAGCCCACCTGAAGTGGCCTGAGGAGTAAAGCGGTAGCCTTTAGTGTTCCTCTTCTGGTGAGGAACGGTTGCAAAATGATCCATGATGTCATTTTTTTTCCCTTCATGGAAATCCCGCTTGTCTGAGTGACATTGACTCTAATGCGGAACCGTGTTTTTATCCTGCTCCCCTAGACTGCGACAAATTGATGTAGCCACTAGCTTCTGTCTAATGCACCTATTGAAAACAGCGGCATTGAACGGCTCACTTTGATTTGACTTTAGCCCCGTTTTGACGTGAACAGTGTCCTTAGCTCTGACTCAGTCGGTCAATTTAATTGAATGTCGAGTTTGAATATGAATGGAAAGTGATGCTAAAATGTCAAGTAGAGGCGGTCTGTGTAGTTTAGAGGTTGTCAGTGTGTCATATTCACTGCAGTTCTATGATAGGCCTTACTTTGACTATAACCTTGCCATCCACGGTAGGCCTAATCGGTTTATTCTTACCGCGAGCTGTGGTGTGACGAGAGAAAGAGAGAGAGGGGGAGAGAGAGAGAGAGAGAGAGAGAGAGGGAGGGGGGGAGGGCACATGTGTTAGAAATCTATTGTGACACCCCATAATTTACCTGTCATTTAAAAAAAAAAAAAGATTTGTAATACATTTTAAGGCTGAATATTAGATGGTGATGCTCTATGACTTTCCCAGTGGTAGATGAACATTGTGTGCTATGACCTCCTCTATGCCCTCGCTGCCCCCCTTCTCCCCCCCCCCCCCCTTCCTCTCGTGCGTTAAACCCCGCTGGCACTGCCCTCTCTGCGGTCTGTCACCGCACAGGGGGGGGGGGGGGGGGGGGGGGGGGAATCATCTGGCGTTGAACCGGAGAGATGCTGAACCCCTCCGCGTCCTTCAGTGGAACGCTAGCGGAGGAGAAGTCTCATTCTCAACACCCTCGATGACCCATGCGTCATAATGCGGTTACCGGGAATAAGCGCCTCACCAGCTTATTTCCCCTTTAATTTGTGACATAACAGGGACTCGATAATCGCTAACAGTGAACACATTTACACACAGTGCGGATTAAAGGAGCGATGCGTGCAGTGCATCGAGAGCACGACGATGTGTTTAAAATCTGTCGGTATGACTTCAGAGCGTTTCCATGTGCTGTCGCAGCATTAAAAGCACCAGATCTGTTGTTTATTTGATAAACACATTAGTCATGCAAATGGATCAGAACAGTCTAGTGGAAAAATACTAGTGCTCCCAGTGCAGATGTGATGTGTGAGCTATTGCGCAATTTCTTCCCCATCATCATCATCATCATCCTGCGGAATAGGGTTGTAGTTTTTCATCTCCATCCGCGGACTGTCTGCTGAATTATGCGGTGGCGTGACGCTGCAGACAGGGCAGCATGCGGCGGTGCAGGCCGGTGTCATCGCAGTTACACCAGCTGATGTATGGCCCACGCAGCATCTGACATTTCTCTCTGCCGGGACAGAGGATGAAAATGAAGGATTCAGAGGGAGGTAAAGGAGCCTCCGGTCCGTCACAGCTTTAGTGGGCACTGCGTCAAAAGTGATGGCAGTGCAAAAGATGCTTACGCGTAGCGCTGCTGTGAGGAAGTTTGGGAATGCGGTGTGTGAGAGAGAGAGAGAGAGGCTGAGCAGAAGTGTTTCGTCATTTCGGAAAATGCCATATCTATAATGGGGTTGGGTGTTATACAAGATAATATGATCGTCCCTGGCTAGCTGTGAAGGGTGTTTCCTATGACGATTCATCCGGTGAGCGCTAAGGGTCACCCTGAAAGGGAAGAAGGACGATAGCTAGATGAAAGGGATGGGGTGATGGATGTATCAGTGTACAGAGCATTTTTTTTTTTTTTATCACGCTTCGCCGGTCGACAACCCTTCTTCCTTTCCTGAGCTGTCGTTCTTCTGCGAATTTTGCACTGGCGCACTGTGCGATGGCACAACCAGCTGTCCTTTCCCAAGGCCGCAGGGTGCATCGCTAGCGACGTGCTTTCTGCGTCAAACTGGGGGCGGGGCCTGTGATGTGGAAATTCCCTGTAAAGTGCTGTGATAGGCCGGTGCGATGATCCACGCAGAAAGAACTGAATTAACAGGCAGCGGTGGTGCACTAGAGCAACGATTGTGCAAGGGCCAGGAAAACTAAAAGAACATCTGGCACATGGAGTCTGGCACAGAGATAGTTAATTTGACAGAGCACCTCTGGTGAGATGTCTGAGATGTCTCACACACCTTCATGTTGTTCATTGTTCTTCTATCTTTATTTTCTGATGCTGATGAGGCTGTAGGAGGAATGTAAAGTGAGATGCTGATGAAGGGCTGCACATGGATCCACTGCTGGTTTTCACCTTCAGACACGTGACACAGATGGGGGAGGGGGCCACTGCTGAGAGAGCAAGAGGAACAGTGATAGAGAGGAGAAGGGCAGATAAGTAGTGACTGGTCTGCAGGTGTAGAGAGAGAAAGAGAGAGGGATTTAAAGAGAATGATGAGGCGTACGCTGGGGGAGGGCTGCGTGGTAGTATATCCTGTTACAGGATAATGACCTGAGGCTCATATTACCATGGGTCCTGTTTCCTCTCGCTGTGCCTAGTGGGATTGGTTATCAAGGGGAGAGGAGGCAGATGGGATAGGGAGAGGACAGGTGTGGTCGTGTGGGTGATCTTTGAGGAATATTGAATGAATGGTGAGCCTGCTGGTGGGGCAAGGTGTGGTGTAGGTGGGTGGCTGTCCCAGGGAAGATGTGGGATAAAAGAGAATTGAAGGTGTAGCTCTGAGGGGTTTTCAGAAGGTGATGCAGGCAGGGGGCAGGGGTGTGGTTCAGCTTCCTTGAATGCAGCATGACTAAGGAAAAGACCAGACCAGCTGTGTCATAATATAAAGGATTTAAGAACAGTGTGTGCTTTAATGTTTGTAATAGCGAGCGTGTGCAGTGACAGTGAGGAAGTTAGAAGGTGTTTGTAAGCGGTATTTCAGGAGTTTGGATGTGTGTGGCCTCTGCAGAGGCCCAGCCCTCACTTTGGTGCAGAGTGCTGCACATCCCTCCCCACTGCACCTGCTGCCTGATGCTGATAGGCTGCACTGTACCACAACTCATCGGTCCCACACTCTGCAGGAACCAATAGAAAAGCACGTTCTTTCAGGAACAGATCAACCACATGATCTTTCGGACCGCAGAGCCTGCTGGGATGCGTTGGTCTTTAGGGCCTTTAGGGGTCATTTAAGGTCATTATGGTGACCCTTTTGAAATTCTTCTCCATTGTTCCCCTTCAGGCCTCTTCAGGGTCTTGGATCAATAAATATCCACCGTAATGAGGAAAACGTCCTTAGTGCGAGCATTGATGAAGGAAAGAGTCCAGATGTCTCTAGAGTTAGCCTCCATGCTAATTTGAGGCTAAAGGAAAAGGCCTGGGTGGTTAGCTTAGTAGCAGCTTGTGTAATGCTAATAAAATGTAAAGGTCAGTGCTGTCTCCTTCATGAATTGGTTGAATTGGATTACAGTAGACACAGTGATGGATTCTGAACAGTTTTCCAACATTCACATTTCAGTCTCCCATAATGAGAGAGTTTCAGAGGGGTTAGGTTGCCTGACTACAATGACATGACTAACTCAGGGTGTTGTCCTGGAGATGTGTGTATGTTTGTGAAGTGTGTGTTACTTTGTGTAGTGTGAGTGGGGCTGTGTGAATACACCAAAGAACAAATATAACAATGGGCAGCTACAATGGACAAGGACTTGTTCAAACTAAACCCAGGCGTTGCTATAATTGAAGTGAAAGTAAAAACCGTTATACAAATTTTCAAGCAAGTTTTACAAGCAGGAGTTACAGTAGATATATTTCTAACGGTAATAGTTGACGATTTCCCTTTTAGTCGAACATTCTGAACATAACAGACTCTTTTTGGGGTTCACAAAACAACACTAGTGCTTGAAAACCTGACATGTAAAATGAATTTGGTTGAGTGTAAGCAGCTGCGTGAATAGATGTATGTGCTTGCCTGCGTGCACATCTGCACATCTCTGTGTGTCCAGCTGCTAGTGGAGGAGTCATAAGGTGCCCTCTCTCACGCCATGGCATGAAGCCATGTTGGCTACAAGTGCCAAAGAAGCCAAGATTTACAATGCTAATCTAGACCAGTACCACTCATGCAGACACACAGACACACACATAGAAGGACACACAAAAGCTCACAGGGGTGGACATTGTAATACAAATAACAAGCAGATGAACAGATTCACTCTTGTCTCTGTAGTGAACAGATGAAGTTGATGACAGGATGGACAGACTGGAGCAGAGTGGGTGTGTGTGTGTGTGTGTGTGTGGGGGGGGGGGGGGGGGGGGGGGTGTTACTATTTGAGATTTTCCGTTTGGACCGTGTTTCTTGCTTTGATTTATTTATTTATTTTGGAAAGTGGACAAAACAGATTGAGAGCTGAAGAGAGTTAATCTCTCTCTGTCTCTTTGTGTTTGTGTGGTTAACAGATTAGGGCTCTTAAGCAGACAATCTTTTTACAGTACTATGATCTATTTACACACACACAATTCCAGCAGATCAATCTGTTTGTGCTGGTATCTGTAGTGTTTAACATTAGCTGACAGAGGATAGCAAGGAAATTGTAGGCACTGTCTGTGTCTTCCAAAAAAACCTATTTGGGCTATTTTGTTTCTTTCTTCATACATTGATATGAAGAAACTGGAGTCTGCAGCTTTTGATGTCTGTTTACTGTTACAAACAAATCACTCTCTGGTTGCTACAGATAAATGAAACAAATACCTTCATAATCTCTTCTACTGGGCAATCAACATTTATCAAAGGTAAAAAGTAACCATCTAAACTATTCACTTACTCAGCACTGTTCAAAGACATTCACCTCATTATTTTTCAAGTGAGAGGACCTGACAAAAATAAAAGTGAAGTTGGCATTAATGCATTTGATTCTCCAGAGAGAGAACGGCATTAATAGAAGAGCAGAGAGACAAAGAGAGAAAGACACACAGTGGGCTAATCCAGTGAAGTAATCAGACTAGCTAATCCTAAAAGCTATGTCCCTTGGACCCCCAGGCCTGCCATCCTGCTGCAAGAAGCAGCAGATGGCCCAATGACCTTGCAAGGTCACACACACACACACACACACACACACACACACACACACACACACACACACACACACACACACACACACAAACACATACAGCTGTTTTAGTGTATGCCAGTCACCAATAAATACACCATATTGCATAGTAATATATTTGAAAATAATTATATTATTCACAAATAAAAATGCCTGAAATGTTATATTACTGTTAAGTTTTGCCGTTTTCTTTGATTTCCTTGATGGAAAATGGAAAAGACCATTTGTGTTCAAGAGGCATTTTTCATAAACTGAACCAGTGAAATGATCTTCTGTACAGTAAGATACAGACAATATGTATTTGTAATATGTTACAATGCACTTAGCAGACTAGCAGAGAATATGTCAGTCCAAAATGCAGCTCTTACATGGTCAGTGCAGAGGAGTCAATGGGATCCTTTTATCCAGTACAAAGAGGAAGTGTAGTCTCGTGTGTGTAAAAATACCATGGAAAATACTGTGGTGATGGCAGGAAGACAAAATAAGAACCAGATTATTGTGTTGTAAAGGAGGCATTTCTCCCATACAGACCACTTCCTGTTACAGTTAACAACAGCAGTCTTGCTCTTTTCTGCATCTGCCTGCCAGTTCCTCATGCGTGCCATTAAAGAGGAAGAAACCCCACCCCCACACACATTTTTTTTCAAGTTTGATAGTACATAATTTACTCAACACTGAACATTTCAGGAAGATTTTAAAAAGCTCTTTCCTTCTAAGGGAACTATCCCTTCCCTCTTCCCTCTAACGGCCCCTTTTAAATTGTGTCTTTCATATTATTTCACAATCATAGGTCTCTCTCTGCCGCAATGGGTGTAGCCGCTGCACATACGGACTGAAGCCAACACAATGACTCACCGCTGTTCACATAGATACACACACAGACACAAGTGCACAAAAACACACACTCATTCCTTGAGTGGCCTGTCTGTGTTATACAGCAGTGAATACAGTGTTTAGTTACAGATGCATCAATTATTGCTTGCACTGACCACATCAGGGGATCCTCAAAGCACCGGAACACTGCTGTGCTTCGGCGCAAAGCCAATGGCCTTGCCGGTCACCATGGTTACTTGCCCTCAAAACACACTCACTCATCAGGAGAACAAAATGGGAGGTTCATTTCGGTTAGCAATAGTAAGCCTGCAGAGTAATTAATGAGCAAATGAAACACACAACCAGACACATGAAGCATTTTTTCACTGAATCATTGATAAGGTAATGAGATTTTAATAAGCCAATATGGAGCTGGAGCCGATTAATTAAAGTATGTAATCCATAGAGGAGCATCCGATGTTTCCATTTCCTGATGATGTCAGAGATGTGTCTCTCCATCAGTCTGTTGGTCCATCTGTGTGCTCGTGGGAGAGCGAGCGTCTGTAATTCCAGCCACAAGTCTCTGTTTCCTTCCTCAGAGCAGAGGGGTTCATCACATTACCCTGAGCTGTGTGAGACAGCTGGACACACACACACACACATTGTATATTTTCACAAATACACTTGAATAATTAACGGTCAAAATGGAGGTAACAGAGGCCCAAAGTACCAAAGCAACAGATTTAAATATACATTTTCAGCTAATATAATTGAACTTGTTTCATGTTTTTGCAGACTACTTTAGGTGCATTGAAAACATGTGTTATCTGGAAGCAGGGTATGTATATGGGATGAGAAGGAGAGAATTAATGATTGAGTATCAAACACAGTCACACCATGCGACAGACACTTACTTGCACGCTTGACATACTGTAAACACAAACAAACCATAAAATCATCGACCTTTCTGTTTTTTTTTTTAGTCATGCTGATTACTACTACTACATCCTCAAACCTACACACACTTCAGGTCACACACACAGACAACCCAAAGTGAGACTATAATCTAGTAGCACATGACAACACATACTCAAGGTGACACACACCCCCACACACACCATAAGTGTGGTTGTGTAATGTAATAGAGTGGGGTCACTGTGGGTCAAACACTGACACAGAGCCAGCAGACAAAAACCGCTGGTCAATATCTAATTAGAAGCGGGGGAGAGGGGCTGACAACAGCTCTTTCTCTCTCTCCCACACTCTCTATTTCTATCTGTCCCTTTCTGCACCTAGCCCTCTCACTTTTTATCTGTCCCTGCTTCTCACCTCCCACTGCTGTCTCTCTTTCCATGTGCCCAATCCTGTCTGTCATCCGCCCCCTTAACGTCCATCTCTGTGTGACTCCACTTTTCACCACATAGCCTATTATCGCTTTGTTTGGCACTGTTCTCCCTCTCCCTGCCAACAGCTACTATTGTCTGGGCATATGTGCATGTTTGTGTTTGTGTGTGTGTGTGTGTGTGTGTGTGTGTGTGTGCGTGTGTGTGTGTGTGTGTGTGTGTGTGTGTTTGTTTTAAGAAGAGATGGACCTGTGTGTGTGTCTATATTTTCATTATTAAGTGAGCATATGCTCACAAGGACAGCTTTCCTCATTGTGGGAGAAAGAGAAACTAGCCATAACAACAACATTATACCAAATAATGCAGACCCACACACCTGCCTGTCTGTCATCTGTGAGATTGTGGCACCTTTTCGACACCTGATTAGGAGCTAAATCTGTAACTTTCCATCTCATTCAACACCTTTGATCTCTACAAGGAGCTATTGAGCCATCATTCACTTATTGAATCCTAATTGAACCTATTGAACCCTTAATAGCAAATAGAGACAATAAATACATGTATAAAAACGCCCTGTTTTAAATCTCTTTCTCTCTCTCTCTCTCACACACACACACACACACACACACACACACACACACACACACACACACACATATATATATATATATCCTGGGCCAGTCTCATAAGGGGATAAGCAGCAGTACTTTTCCACTGCATCAGTCTGCTTCATGCAGCCTCTGCCCCACCAGGCCTGCCTGGTCTTGCTGCGGCAGGAAATTTGCTCACCTGCTCTTTTGCTGCAGAACTCTCTCTGTGTGTATGTAGGCATGTGTGTTTGCAGTCCCTCCCTCTTAAACATGCTTGAGCGAAGGCTTTCATTGTTCAAATTCAGAAGTGGTCGTTGAGCCGCCCATACTCAACACTTAATTATGTGAGTGAGAGTTGTACATCCACATGTTCTTTCACGAGGCCGTTTTTTCCCCCCCTTTAATGACAAAAAACCAGAAACACAGGTCTGTGTTATCACGTTAAAATCCAACAGGTACAGACAAGTGATTTCACAACTGTTTTTCACAAGGGCAGCCGAAGTGGGAAATGCAATAGGAAGTTGATCTGTGGTTGGTAGTCACATTTTGTCGCACTGCAGGTGTGTGTGTTTTGGGGTGGTTTGACTGAGTGACTTTGTCAACTGAGATACAGCGAGGACTACAGAACTCAAAAGCTTTGTTCAAAGTAAAATAACTTTGACAAATGATATTCAAGGACACAACAGTTTGCATCTTTGAAGTTTATATCAGTATTTTAATTTGAGACTCCAAAATAGTTTTTGTCTGAATTTATTACATGTGCATTTTGCATTTATTAAAATGAAACTACATGGTTTCACCACTAGAGGGTGCTGTTTTGATTTCAAAAATGTTCAGCACCCAGTTGGATTTTGATATGCTTTGAGCAACAAACAGCCAGTACTTCTTATTTAATGAATCAATAAAAGCCAAACCTTAGACCTCATTGTTGTCATTTATATTCAGTTGATAAGTATTGACGTCTCTGTCTGATTCAGTGTATATGATGGGGCTTACATATCAGCTGGACTCCGCCCCTCTGCATGAGTCATCGTCGTCTATCTGATTGTATTGATCTGCCTCCATGTGCATTTTCCTTGATGACTCGGTTGTGTCAGTGTGAGGCACATCCCTCGGACCACCTACTGCGAGGGATTCTTGCCTCTTTATGCCACCTTTGACCTTTGATGAGGGACATTTGTATTGATGTGTCCCAGTGGTCATGCTGCTCTCCTTTGGGACAACAAGCTAGGGTTACACTTATAGAGCTAGAAAGACTAGAATGTGCAGCTCTGGGCGTTATTTATAGTCTACTCATGTCTAGTTAAACAACATAAGCCAATTTGTGAGAGGACAGTTGTAGTAAAAAGGGTACCAGGCTGAAAGGGAAGGATGATGGTTTGTGTTGTCATATGTGGAACATACTAGAATCTATTCAGAAAGTCTTTGATGAGTCTAAACTCGGTCGGTTACTTCAACCTCTTTTATGTCCTTAATGCTGCCTGCCAGATCATTACAAAATCCACTAAGCCAATAGTTAAACCTCTTGCACTTGGTGATGTTTGATGTTTCCATCAGACCGTTGTGGCAGGAGTAATTTGATCAAGGAAGATCAGAGCAGGCAGCAGCTTTAATGTTGTGCACTCTTAATATTGATGTTTCTGTGCAGGAAAGACAAAGCTACCAGGGTAGTGCATTTACCTTTTGAGTCTTCTATAGGTCTTTTGATGCTAGGCATTATATATCACTGCTTTTCCTCTGTAATGGTCCTCATGAAATGAGAATACTTGATGTTATCAGTTGCTGAGAAATACAGGCTACCTCACAAGGCCACTTCACAAGGTTACAACAACATTTACAGTATAATAAAAGAGAGAACCCTCGAGGATAATTTACTAAAGCTGAGGCTTTACTTCTGTCACAGTTAGTGACTGGTAAATACTGTAAAAATGTCTGGCAAGATAGCCCTCTGAACAATGAAGGAATTAAAAGTATTTTCAGAGATGCAGTATATCTTTTGGTAATATAATTATAAATGTAAAGCCTAGAGAACAGTAAGGATAATATACATGGGCGCTAAGGCTACTATCTCCTTAACTCTAGTCCAAGGCATGTATAAAACATATGTGTGTGTCTATAGTATGGGCGGTCAGACAGTTACCGCGTTGCCACCACACAGGACAAAGATGACCGATCCCCCAAGAAGAAGAAGGGGGCGGAGGGAAGAAAGGACATGGATGACCTGAAGAAGGAAGTGCCCATTGTAAGTAAAAGTCTTCTTTGATCTCTAAATACTTGTGGACCTGAATCTGGACATATATGGGTTTGAGGCCAATTCACTTTTGATTCCATCAGCAAAAACGGATCAATTTGACAAATTTATCTCAAGCACTATTCCAAAAGTTTTCTTTTGTTTCACCTTCCATGCGTTTAAGGATATATAAAGTTTTTTCAACTTTTGGAAGAAAAAAAAAAACCTCCTAGAGCTTATAGCAAATAAAGTGAATTGATGCAGACTCTGTTGGAGAGAAAGGAATTCTTTCTCATACAGGCCACAAAATTGTATTTTTGCTGGTAAGAGTGGTGACTTGTTATCAAAAAGGATATCACCTTGATCGAACATCCCAGCGCAAGAAACAGACACCTGGGTCGCCAAATCTGGCTGACCTAATACTCATATCTCTCAGGTGAACTGCATGCATGGACTAAATTTCCAACTTTCATAAAGTTCTTTACATGCTTATATTCTCAAAACTCTTTTTCCATCACTCAGTTATTGTTATATAGTTTTGAACTACTTTCTTAAATGTTTTATGCATGCAAATAGTGGCAACTAAAAGACATATTTAATCATGCAGAGCACTGATTATTTCTTCACCTTTTTTTCAGACGGAACATAAGATGTCTATAGAGGAAGTATGCAGGAAATTCCAGACTGACATTGTCCAGGTGGGTGGATAATTTCTCTGCGTTCAGCTGTGGTTAGGGTCTGTTTCAGTAGTTGGCCACTAGATGGCATAAGAGTACTTTTTTTGGTTGTACAGGTTCTGCTGATTCAACCCTGCCTGGTCTTTAAAAACAAAAATAGAAAAGAAATTGAAAAATAATTAAGAAAAAAATGGTGTCTTTGTTTGTATTCACAAGGTCAGCCTCACGTTTCTCTCCTGACGTTTCTCTGTTTCCTACAGGGACTGACCAATGCCAAGGCTGCAGAGTTTCTGATCAGGGACGGTCCCAATTCTCTCACCCCTCCTCCCACTACCCCAGAGTGGGTCAAGTTCTGTCGCCAGCTGTTTGGTGGATTCTCAGTCCTGCTGTGGATTGGCGCCATCCTCTGCTTCCTGGCCTACGCCATCCAGGCAGCCACTGAGGACGATCCTGCAGGAGACAATGTAAGCCATCCTTACACTCATATACTCTCACATATTCACATCTGGCCCATTTACACTGTGGTAACACCTCTGACAAGAGACGTATATAACAATGTCTAATATATGTTCTCTTCTCTGTCTCTCTAGTTGTACCTAGGTATTGTGCTCACAGCTGTCGTCGTCATTACCGGTTGCTTCTCATACTTTCAAGAGGCCAAGAGCTCCAAAATCATGGAGTCTTTTAAGAACATGGTGCCTCAGGTAAATATAGTTTTCCTGAAAGACATCTACTTGCAGAATTTGTGAAACTTTATTTTTAAACCCCTTTGAAAATGGACTCTGACAATATAGCCTTGAAAACTAATATTTCTACCACTTACAAATAGGTACACTACAAATGATAGATTACAAGTAGCCAGCTAGTGTCCCTTTACATCCTAATGTGTGTATTTGTCATCAATGAACACATTGCAGAGCTAAATGGTTCTAACCATCGCTGATATTTTCCTGCAGCAAGCGTTGGTGATCCGTGAGGGTGAGAAGGTACAGATCAATGCTGAAGAAGTTGTAGCTGGAGATCTGATTGAAGTGAAGGGAGGAGACAGGATCCCTGCTGACATCAGGGTGGTCTCTGCTCATGGCTGCAAGGTAATCACACACACACACACACACACACACACACACACACACACACACACACACACGTTTTGTATGCACACACACACACACACACACACACACACGTTTTGTATGCACACACATTCAAAGCCTTTAACCAAACATCATGTTCATTTTTTTTGTTGCCCTGTAGGTTGATAACTCCTCCCTAACAGGCGAGTCAGAGCCCCAGAGCAGGTCACCTGACTGTACCCATGACAACCCCTTGGAGACCCGAAACGTTGCTTTCTTCTCCACCAACTGTGTAGAAGGTATGGTCACCATGGTAATAGTGTAACATGCTATTATTAACATCTGTGTCTGTGGTTGGATTTAAAGGATACAAACTGAGACAAAAGTTTCACTCAGACTAAAATGTAATTTAAATCTTTTAAAAAAATGTGTCTTGAGAACTTTTGACACAGGCGCACCTGTGAATAATTTGAACAACATTATATTTCTGGTCTTTTCTCCAAATCAGGCACCGCTCGTGGCCTTGTTATCTGCACCGGAGACCGCACAGTCATGGGTCGCATCGCTACTCTGACTTCTGGCCTGGAGACCGGCAAAACCCCCATCGCCAAGGAGATCGAGCATTTTATCCATATCATCACCGGTGTGGCCGTGTTTCTTGGTGTCACATTCTTCATCCTGGCCATCATCCTGGGTTACAGCTGGCTGGAGGCTGTCATCTTCCTCATTGGTATCATCGTGGCTAATGTGCCTGAGGGTCTGCTGGCCACTGTCACCGTAAGTACAATTCAATACTTTCTCCTAAATAAGCATACTACGGTGTCATAAATATCTATGTATTTATGTAACCAGTCACTGTTGCACATTTTATTTTTTATGTTAAAAATGCTTTAAGTTAATTTCTGTCTTTGAATTTTTTGTTTATTATTTTATTAAGGGTTTATCTTGTTTAAATGTATTCTAATAGTGTTTGTTTCTACATTTGATCAAATCTTGTTCAAAGTATCACTTCAGGGCTTGTTTGGTCTCATTCATTTTGTATATAATGTGAAAATAAAGATTTAATTGTCATGTAGGCTAACTATTCAGCATTAAAGTTCCCATGAAATGACAAAAAAAAAACATTTTCCAGATCTTAATCCAGCGTTCCTGTGTTAAAATGTTAATTTTTCTGCCAAATATATTTCAATAAAGCCTTATCTGAGTATTTCTACGTCAAATAACTCTATTTCCTCTTCCTGTCAAAAGTTTCAAATGTCTGATGACTCATCCTGCACTCCAGGGTGTTCATTAATTATTCGACCAATAAAAAAGCTTTGTAGAACCTGTGACTTGTGTTTCTTTATTGTCGATTCATCCAAACACAACGTTTACTAATCTTGCTGACATCATAAATGTTCTTCTGCAGGTATGTCTGACCCTGACTGCCAAGCGTATGGCTAAGAAGAACTGCCTGGTGAAGAACTTAGAGGCTGTGGAAACCCTGGGCTCAACCTCCACCATCTGCTCCGACAAGACAGGAACCCTGACCCAGAACAGGATGACCGTGGCCCATATGTGGTTTGACAACCAGATCCACGAGGCCGACACCACAGAGGACCAGTCTGGTGAGTGAGCGGAGAGGATGCAGACAGTGCTGATGACATATTTTACCACTGCAAATGATTTCTGAAAATGACAAAGGTTAGTAATATATACATTTCTGTTCCTTCTGCAGGTGCTTCTTTCGACAAGAGCTCAGTGACCTGGCAGTCTCTGGCTCGCATCGCTGGTCTTTGTAACCGTGCTCAGTTCAAAGCAGGACAAGACCAACTGCCCATCCTGAAGCGAGACGTTGCTGGAGATGCCTCAGAGTCTGCCCTGCTTAAGTGTATCGAGCTGTCCTGCGGCTCAGTCAGAGCTATGAGGGACAGGAACAAGAAGGTGGCTGAGATTCCCTTTAACTCCACCAACAAATATCAGGTAAGAAACTTGGTGGATTACAGCTGTGTTCAAAAGACACACCCATAGATCCACACACACTAGTGACTGTATCAACTTGATTTTCATAACTGTTTTTCTCCTTTAGCTCTCAGTACATGAGACAGAGGATCCTAACGACAACCGTTACCTGCTGGTGATGAAGGGAGCACCTGAGAGGATCCTTGACAGATGCTCCACCATCATGATCCAGGGCAAGGAGCAGCCTATGGACGAGGAGTTGAAAGAAGCTTTCCAGAATGCATACATGGAGCTGGGAGGACTGGGAGAGAGAGTCTTGGGTAAGGATAGATGAAGAGAGGTTTAAGTTTACTTCGCCATGCACTGATACATTTATATGTCAGAACAATTACATTCATTCATTTCACTTCTTGAAAACAGTACCTTTATTCATTTCTAAATAGTCTTTTGGCCTTTATTCTTCAACTGCCACTGTGAACATCATATATCTCCTAAAAGGTCTCTAACAACAGCTCTGCTATCACCTGCATTATGATGCATATTTCATAGTATCTAGTGTTTTTTTTTACAGTTTGCCTCATATAGGAGGTGAAGAATGTTCTTAAGTCTAAAACAAAGATCTTTCAGTAGGAGGATTTTACATCACTTTAATCAAAATGTACTGTATAAAACATAGTTTTCCTTGGATAATAACTATACATGAGTTGCATTAGCTAGAAAATCCCTTACTTACACTGCAGGTGACCATAGTTTCCTAATAACTATACACCGATTTTTTTTTTCCAACTTCATATATGCTTGATAGGTAAACTAGACGCTATTTAAATGTGATTTGCGTTGAATGTTGGAGGTGAGATAGGAAGAGGGGTAAAAGATCTGAGTTGATGTTTAAACATCTCAAATCTTTAAGTAAATCACTCATTTATTCTCTTCCAGGTTTCTGCCATGTGATGATGCCAGAGGATCAGTACCCCAAGGGCTTTGCCTTTGACACAGATGATGTCAACTTCCAGACAGACAACCTTTGCTTTGTTGGCCTCATGTCCATGATTGACCCTCCCCGTGCTGCTGTGCCTGATGCTGTGGGTAAATGCAGATCTGCTGGTATTAAGGTGAGGGAGATTTATTTAAAGCCTACTATTCATTGTCTGTATACCTTTTATTGTTTAATAATAAAGTTCTCTTTTCGTAATATCATTCACTTAATTCAGTTTTTCTTATTATTGCTGATAGGTCATTATGGTCACTGGAGATCATCCAATCACAGCCAAGGCCATTGCCAAGGGCGTGGGCATCATCTCCGAGGGCAACGAGACAGTGGAGGACATAGCTGCTCGCCTCAACATTCCTGTCAGCCAGGTCAACCCCAGGTGAAGAAGCTTCATTCCAAAACAAACACAAAAGTAGGACATGAACACTCACAAACAACGGTAACTAAAGATTGAATTTATTAATTTTTTGTTCAGGGATGCCAAGGCGTGTGTGATCCACGGTACAGACCTGAAAGATCTGTCTCAAGATCAGATGGACGACATCCTGAGGAACCACACAGAGATCGTGTTTGCCAGGACCTCCCCACAACAGAAGCTCATCATTGTAGAGGGCTGCCAGCGACTGGTGAGAACATTTTCAGATGGTCTGAATGAAATGCCTCGTAAACTAAAAATCTCTCATCTTAGATGCCCTGAATAGAGGAAATGGTTATTCTGCTGGAAATTCTATATGGGACTGTGAGACTCTAAAGAGCTGTTTTACCTTTTGAACAGCAGATGGCGCTAGTTGTCTTCTGAAGGAGGATTCCCTGACTTGTAGAAAAAAATACATCTTTTCTCCAAGAGCTGCTTAGAGTGTTTTTTAAATACCACATTTCTTTAAATTTGATTCACTACAGGTTAACTCATTTATTTTAAAACTTGAATACTTATTAATGTCATTTAAATGTGACAGAAGGCCCCTTAAATCCGTTTCCCCAGATAGACATCTTATAAACATTGAGGCTGTTTATTTATCCTAGTTGTCATGGTTCTCATGATTATTCTTAAATGACACCAATACAGTGGATACATTCATTGTTGACTAAAGAATAGATGCTTTCTTCTGTGTATTTATGCTCGATAAACTCACCTCTTTCTTTTTCTCACCCAGGGTGCCATTGTAGCTGTGACAGGTGATGGTGTGAATGACTCACCTGCTCTGAAAAAGGCCGACATCGGTGTTGCCATGGGGATCTCCGGCTCAGATGTGTCCAAACAGGCTGCGGACATGATCTTGTTGGATGACAACTTCGCCTCTATTGTCACAGGAGTGGAAGAAGGTGAGAAGACCCAGGGGACAGGAGCAGAGGACAGAGAACATTTAACACAAATAACAGTTTATGATGAAAGAGTATGACAGAAAATTTAGTAAGAGAAGTGTGGTGGAATTTCTGTAGTTATTTAGATTATAATGTACAGACGTCATTAGGTTTATTCACTGTTCTCTAATGTCAGTCAGACCTGACAGAGAACACCAAGTACAGCTTAGAGAGTGTCAACTGTTTTTCCTGATATCTGCAAGGGTGTTTGGTAAATTTCCTCAACAAGAAGGATCAAGAACAAACAATTAGGGCCTAGAAAGATTAACCTTAAGAAATATTCAGACACACATAAAGAGCAAGGGGACACAAATGTCTTCTTTAGAGAGACATACTCTTTGACACAAGAGACAGACGGTAGAACTGCGAACTGACCTGTCTGTTTTTCTCCCATCAGGCCGCTTGATCTTTGATAACCTGAAGAAGTCCATTGCCTACACTCTGACCAGCAACATCCCAGAGATCACCCCCTTCCTGTTTTTCATCATCGTCAACATCCCCCTGCCTCTTGGAACCATCACCATCCTCTGTATCGACCTGGGAACTGACATGGTGAGAGTCAATCAAACTCTTGCTGCCTTTTTTTTTATGCCAAACACAGCTTCACACCCACAAACACTGAACTGAACTAGCTCCTGTCGACACAAGATGCAACATTTCCTCGCTCTTCCCTCAGGTACCTGCTATCTCCCTGGCCTATGAAGCAGCTGAGAGCGACATCATGAAGCGTCAGCCCAGGAACCCATTCAGGGACAAGCTGGTGAATGAGAGGCTTATCAGCATTGCCTATGGACAAATCGGTAGGTGAAATGAAGATGTCATCCCCTGAGCCAGGCTATGAATTGTTTTTGTTCCAGATTGAAGTTTGATCTTGGTTGCCTGGAAGTAATTTTGCTGTAGAATTAACTTTATCCCCCTGGGAAGTTTCCCAAATAACTTTAGCAGAATTATGTTTGGACCAATGTGCAATGTTTTAGGGCCAACTACAGTAAGTGAGATTTAAACAAAAAATCTGTTTCTCTGTTGTTTTTTTCCTCCAGGTATGATCCAGGCTCTTGGAGGCTTTTTCGCCTACTTTGTCATCTTGGCCGAAAATGGTTTCCTGCCCAGTATACTTGTGGGCATCAGGCTCAACTGGGACGACCGCTCAGTCAACGACCTGGAAGACAGCTATGGCCAGCAGTGGGTAAGTGTGTCGTTTTTTTTTGTTACCTTCTAAGTGTATTTCAGAATTGACTTTGTTCACTATGTAACTGTTTGTTCATCCTCTCCTGAACCTCAGACATATGAGCAGAGGAAGATAGTGGAGTTCACATGCCACACAGCCTTCTTTGTCAGTATTGTGGTTGTGCAGTGGGCTGATGTCATCATCTGCAAGACCCGGCGTAACTCTGTGTTCCAGCAGGGCATGAGGTGAGTCCAACATCTCTGCGGCGATACAATTGTACTAACCTATACACTATATACGGTACTATAATATCCTTTTGCTGGCAATCATTTGCAAAGTTTAATTTTGAATGACTTTCAAGTATTTTTATTTCTGCACTGTCAGTTCTCCCTTTCAATATTTCTTGTGTTTCTCAACCCAGGAACAAGATCTTGATCTTCGGCCTGTTTGAAGAGACAGCCCTGGCTGCCTTCCTGTCCTACTGCCCAGGCATGGACGTGGCACTCAGGATGTATCCTCTTAAGTGAGTGCTTCTACCACATGTATCATATTGAATCCCCATGATATTAAGACATGTGATGTAGCATATTTACATGACTATTTTAATCGTGTCTTTTTCTTGTTTTTGCCCACAGGCCTAGCTGGTGGTTCTGTGCGTTCCCATACAGTTTCCTCATCTTTGTTTATGATGAAGTCCGAAAACTTCTCCTTCGCAGACACCCAGGAGGTTTGTATTTTTTTCCCCCAATTAGCAAATAATCATTAAGAAAATGTTTAAATGTTTTTAAAGATATGCAATATGTAGATTTTACATCTACTTATAACACATTTATCAGTGAGTGTTAAAGGTGCTGGTAGTCAGATTTAGTTGTCTTTGGACCAGGCTAGCTCTTTCTCCTGTATTCAGTTTTTGTTGCAAGCTAAACGTGCTGCTGCCTCAGCTTTATATCGTATTATTTTAACGTATGGTTATTATTTTGAATCATTTGGCAATTGTGACTTGTGAACTAACAGTGAACTTCCCTGTGTTGTTCTTTCTCTCATGTGCACTCCAGGTTGGGTGGAGAGGGAGACATATTATTGATCGATGGAGCATCTTTGCTCAACCCCCCCTCCATCTTCCACTTATTTCTCCCCCCTGTCACTCCATCCCTGGCAAGACACACCTCCAGACGCCCGCCCCCTTAAAGACAAAAATGGCTTTGAAGCAATTTTCATCACAACTTCCCCAAAGATTAAAAACAGCAAAAGCACCTTTACAACTTTCTACATTGACCGCCCCCTTTCCCTCCCCCCCCCATCTCCTATGATACTCCTTGCATGTGTTCTCTCACTGCTGTGTACATAAACCAATATATCTACCAAACGGCAGCTGCATATTGTGTATGTAGATTTGAATGAGCTAAGGATACAAAGAGAGTGTCTATGCTCTGCAAAAAAGGGCCATCCAGCTCCTTACCCTCCCTGGTACTCCCCTGCTCTCTTCCCCTCGTATTTCTCTATACCTTCGTTCCTCTCTTCTCCCCCTCATCCTCCTCTTCGCCAACCCTTTGCTTGTCCTCCAATCACACACAGAAACAAAGATCACACAGTGAGATCCCAACACCAACACCACTTCGACTGCCACCTCTTGCCTCTGTCTCCTGTCTGTGGAGGACCAGTGGAGTGGTCATTTCCTGTCGTTCTCGCTGCGACCATTTTCTTTCTCTTATGTTCTCGACGGCCACAGTGTTGTTGTTTTTTAATATGTGGGGTACAGGGGGGGTTTCGATGATTTTACTTGTCTTTTTTATTTATAAGATGAGAGGGGGGGAATGTGAGAGCTGCTTTTCCCTCATTTAGGTCTGACAAAGCACACCCCATGGCGTCCTGTGCCCCCCTCTCTCCCCCTGTCTGCCTGTCTCTCACACACCTCCTCTCCCCGCCCTCCTGCCCCGTTTGTCTCTGTTTGTGTGCACTGTGTGAAACATTGTCCTTGTTAATAACTATTACAGTACACCCCCCAAATCCCCCTCCCCCAAGTTGGTAAATACAACTCAATCTTTCTGTGTGCTCTAGGAAATCTATATAATTCTATACTGAATTTAAATGAAACAATAAAAAAACACATGTTGGAAAAACAGCTCGACAGAGACATTCATAAAGAACTTCACCAATGTTTGTGAGAGAGGGAAAAAAAAAAGAAAAGTGTGTCTCTCTTTTTGTTTTTTTGTTTGGTTTCAGTTATTTAGCTGGTTTTTCGGGAGGCTCCTCTGATACTGTAACAGCAGAGCAGGTTTTTCGCTTGTGTTTTTACCTAAAGACACAAGAAACCAACCAAGGCTTTCAGGTTCCTGTCACTGCAGGTGTGCCGGTATGATGTGGTGTGGTGAGTGGTGATGATGAGTCCACGTGCCTGGGGGTCTATAACCGGATCAGGTCCAGCTCTGGCACAGTCCAGGTCCTGGTCTGGCCCGGGTCTGTGTGCATGTATGTGTTGGAGACCAGTGAAGGGCCAGCGGTCTCTGGCTGGGTCCGTCTCAGATGGCTGCAAGAGTCGAAATCCAAGAGAAAAAAAACACGACTAGTAGAACATGTGTGTCAAATAAATGAAACCAACACTAATAAAACATCTAGAACATTTAATACAACCTAGACCCGTCTGTGTGTCTTTCTATCTCTGTTTTTATCAATTCATTTATGACTCACTCTTTTTAATCAGACAACAGAATACTTTTCTATTTAATCTTTACATGCCTTAGTCTTTCTTTTTCTTCAATGCTCCTTCTTGGACATGATTAATATGCACTACCCACATGAATATTACATACACATAACATATATAGAATATAAGGACCCTTTGTCATTTCTTAAAATAAACTGCAACAAATACTGCTCTTGCTAAGCCTGTTACATTTTAAATACTTTACACAATAGATGTTGATTCATTCCTATGATAAAATTTGAATATTAAGTATGTGTTGAGCTATAAAAACATAAATAATGAGCTGTATACTATGTAGCCCTATCTCACCTCATGTATACAGCATACAGTGATCTTACATATCAGTCCATCATTTCAACACTATGTTGGATACAACGTCCAACACTTTTTAATTTCACCTGTGAATATTATGCACATTGACATCTCTATGTAGGCTCCAAGTCACTCAGGTCAAAGTAAATTAAAGTTGAATCCAAAACTATTGATTAGCAGTATATGTGAGGCTTTATTTGTTCAACATAGCAGTGTGCGCAATAGCAGAACACAAATTAGAAACATGAGGATGGGATGCCACCTAGTGTTGAGTTTATTAGCACGCCTACCTGCAAACTGCATAATGTTTAACTGTTTTAGCAAGAGGCAGCAGGAAGCGAGAGTTGGCAGCATCCCATGTTGATGCACCAAACCACTCTGAACATGTCAGCCCTGTCTGACACAGACGTGGGGATCACTGTGAAAGAGAAGAGTCGAAGAAAAAGAGAACAAATGCCCATAAACGCATCTTTCAAAGAAAAAAAAAAAATCCGAAATTGGACATCAATTTGAGCCCAGGATGGCCCCATATACATAAGCTGCAGTCAAAGCGGCCCTTTTGCTGCATGTCGTCCCCCAGTCTCTCCTCCCAACAATTCTATAAACGTGGATCACAGGACTGTCAGTTCTGATGGCGATGATGGTGATGGCAGGAAACATATATATAAATATACACTTATAATAAAAATAAATTGTGCATCAATCATATGTTCAGTAAGTAGGAACTGATTTTCTGATTAAAGTTATTTTCCAAAAGAAACATTTCTTGAAATCAAGCAAGGTAGTATATCTTTAATCTTAAGGGAGCAGACTGTAATTGTGTTGCCTCTCTGTGCCACAAGGGTCATCTATTTTATATGAACCTCTTATTGCCCACCTAGTACACAAATCAAGCATATTATAACTAAAAGATGCCGCTCTATAATGTGAGAGGTATAGATTTTATGCTCCAAAAGCTAACCTTGCCATTTCCTGTGAAAATTTAGGACACGTCCCTTTCAGTCAAAAACTTTCTTTCACTGCTCTAGTATCAACCAATGACAAATACAGTGTCTCCAACTCATACATACACACACGCATAAACACACATGCACACCCACTTTCTGACACTCTCACACTGACCAACACACACGCTCTCACCCTCTCTAATTTCCCCTGTGTCTCTGCAGTGAGCTCACTGCAGTGAGACATCCCCCTCCCACCCACCATCCACCCACACCTCCCCCTTGCCACCCTCCGTATAATAGAATATCGATCGCTCGCCTTTGCCGCAGTGTGTCTGTGGACGAGTTTGTGTCTGACTGGGGCCCTCCAAGGTCATCGCCATGGCAACATGAGCATGGGGTCCTCTTACTGTGCTGTCACAGAGCAAGAGGTCACAGGGGTCACATGAAAAAGGGGGACAAAAGGGGGGACCACAGGGCGGACAAGAGGGGGTTGGTGAGTGCTGCAGTGTTTGGTGTGCTGGAGATAGAGAAGAAGAGCGACGAGGGCTGCAACTGTCCTATTCCACTGTGTATTCAGTCCAGAGCATAATAAAGGTAAAATCTAAGACTTAAAGTTGGGTACAACAAAAAACAAACAAATTAACATCAGCGGTTTATTGCACTTCCATGATGTCATTGAAATACAAAAACACCTAACTTACATCGATGTGTAAACAAATGAGTAAATGTTTCAAAAAAACCTTTAGAAAGGAAAGCTGATAAATATGCACACAGACAGTCAGCAAAGTACAGTACAAACCCCAATGCAATCCCCCATAATACATTAACCTTTTAAGATGTCCTTCCATCAAGCTAGCTATGTTAATGACCCCTCCTGAAGTACCAAAGGGTTTCCTTTGTCGATTCCCTTGAATTAAATCTTATTTTTTGTACATAATCATTATCAGAGATGAATATTTTTAAAGCTTTAAATGGCACTTTTGCTTTGGAAAATCTTTATTTTTTTCAATTGTTAAGAATAGCAAACATTGCATTACCTATATAATTGTTGCATAACAAGTTTGCAATTGAGTCAGATGGTTTTAGATTTACAGCAGATGAAAGAGCACAGAGAGTCGTAAGCTGAGAGATATGACACAGTTTAAGAGTCTGCTTGACACAAACCAGAGGCATACAAGTTAGAAAATATGTAGAGAGAGGCATGAAAATGTGCTTAAATACTCATTAACAATTCATTTGTGCAAATTGGAGGTGAACTGTATGAATAAGTTTGAAAAAGCTATACAGTCTGTAACAGCCACGACTTCAGAGGCAAGACAAGGTGCATTCTTAAAACACTAGGTAGGATACTAGGAATACAGGATGCACAGAAAGATAAGGAACAGATCTAGAAGCAGTTTTTTTCCTCAACCCCTCCGAGCTTACATTATTACAGGGTCAAAGTGATGACTGATAGTTGAGCAGCACCTGCTGAGAGTTCAGCCTGTTCTTCACACAGGCTCCATGAAGAGCTCTTCCATGTCAGATCCCTCCAGCTCACGGAAACCAGCATGAGTGCCAATCACAAACAGCGTTGCCCCTGAGAGGAGACGTGACAAATGAAAAAGGGGGAATGTGAGGAGAAAAACAAGAAGAGAGAAGGGGGTTTGTAAACAGACGGTGTCCGTTTGCAGCTACAAATTCTGAATTTTACAGCAGGATGTGCTTTCAAAACCCACTTATCACAAATGACATGAAAAGTCTTTTAAAATATATTCCTAAATGTCCTGAATATAAATGAATGAGGGAAAACATTAAATTGTCAGGCTTACCCAGGACCCAAAAGACGGCAGCACCGGCTCCGGCCAACCAGAACACAGGTAGAGAAAGAGCTCCAGCCAGACTCATCTGGTGAGGGACATTCAGCTCCTTGCCTGGTTTGTATGAAAATTACAGATTTATTTACACAGATAGGATCTTGTTCTCCCTTTTGCAGGTCTGGTTAAGTTTGACTATTGAAAAGTATAGAACGGTGGAGGATAAACAGGATATATGTACATGCTCAGCCTAGTCTATAATTATTATAGGACACAATAATGGTGTGCATGGGTAAAGTTTCAACAGTTGCAAACTACAAATATTACCTGCAACACTTATCACTTCAGATGTTTTCTTGCATTAGCTTCTATGTTTGTATTTTGTTCTTTTGTCTGTGTAATGTGTGTGTATCCATATCCATGCTTGCACCAACCTATGAGTATGGTTGGAATAGTTTATCAAAATGAATCAAACAGTAAGAATTTCCAAGACAAGACCCATACCAACATTAAATATGCTCAGAGTATTAAATGCTTAATTTATGGGTTAGAAATATGGGTTCAGTATGACAGGTTATTATAAGGATTCACTGTGTTTAGCAGGTACTGATTTGATGGATTGCAAAGCATAGCCGGCAGCTTTTCTCACCGAGGACGACCAGTTTGGACTCCTGGGACTTGAGGTGAATAATGTAGAAGGCACCAACGAACACAGCCAAGGCAATCAGTAACATGGGAGAGCTGATACTGAGGAGAAGAAACATCAAGAGTCCAATCAATCTTCAGGCTTAGTTATAATCGTAACACCTGTATGATGTATCTTTTTAGTCAATAATCAGTTTGTTCTGTTCCTCATTCTTTAATGGTTCCAGTGGCCAAACCCTTCCTGTGTGCATCACATACAGACTGTGTGAGTAAGAGCTAGTCTGCAGGAAGAGCAGTCCAACTGAAAAATATATACATTAAAATGAGTTCCTCTCCGTTGGCCTTACATGCAGTAGAGGATGAGACCCATGAAGATGAAGGTATAGTTGCTGTTGTAAGTATCCACATTTTTCACCACTCTCTGGCACAACTCTCCGAAGTTGCGTGGTTTCGAGAACTTGCGTTGGTCTACAAAGCTGGACCAAGGTCGAATGGACGCTCTGCGCTTGTCCATCCACTCTTTGGCCATACTGACTGAGAAGCCTTTGGGGAGCCAAAGCCTGGACAAAGAAATGAATAACAGAAAATGTAAACAAGTGTTTGATAACAATAATAAATGAAGAATGCAAAAAGGCTTACATAGAGGATATCTAGTGTTAATGTTAGCTTTACACAGCACGTGACTATTATGTGCTTTATATTAGAGGATGGACTTCCTCTTATAAGCTGCATGCAACATAGACTAATAAATCCACAACAGCAGCAGAAGAGTAGGGTACAAGAAAGTACATTTGGGCGACATAGAGTCACCCGCCCACTTGTAGACTGCATTATTTTTTACTACTATGTAAAGAATTCAGTGCTTGTTACACGACAAACAAATAAAAAGTAGTGGGTAAAATAATAAGTAGTGGGTGGGTGGAGGTGGGGTTGTGTAAGTGTTGTGAATGTGAATATGTAAAGCAATAAAAAAAAAAAACTGTTAATAATTTAAAAAGTTAAAATTAGACCCTTACTTTGCCAGGACCCCGGCTCCACCTGTTCCGGTTGGATGAGCATCCTCGGCGCTGAACAGATCTCCAGCTTTGCTGTCCATGTCTACAAGACAGTTCTCCCCCTTTGGAGCTCCAGATGGCATCTACAGACTTCCTGCTGCAGGGCAAAAGAAAACAGTTCAGACATAAAACATTTATAGCATTCTAACTGCAAATAGAAATGTGTGCGTAGATTTTCATTTTTTGTCTACATAATGGGGGGAGGATGTATCAGCTGTCATCCGACACCAACAGATTCATTAGATAAGTTAAATGCAGCCAAATAGCGCTGGTCATCAAAGTTTGTAAATAAAACAAACAAAAAAACACACATTTTTATTATTATTTACAAAAAGGTAATAATGAAACTGTTTCAGACAGTGAGTGAAGGGAAACATCCAGGTCTATTAATGCAAAGTTGAGTTTGTCTTTTGTAAAAGATTACAAACATTCTGCAGTCTCAGCATAATAATAAAGGGTTGATTTAATTATTTGTAGCTAATACATATTGTTTATTTTAATTGCCTGCAAAACAAAACAAAAAAAACAATACAAATACATCACTTTTGGATGAGTTCAATTGTGACGACTAGTTGTTCGAAATGTAGATACTTCATAAATAATTTAACTGATAATTGCATAAATCATGAATGATTAATTGGAAATGCAATTTCAAGAGATGTAAAGAGAAGAGGGCGACATCTTTTCACTGGGAAATTCAAACATTTAAAACAAAACTAAGCTAGTGTCAGAGGTAAGTGTGTTTTAACTATTTTGTATATAAAAACAGTAAAGATTTCTTAAATTCATATTCATACAGGCTGACAATACTGCATATGCATAGCACAGATGGAGTAGTACTAAAGTCATAGTTGTAGTACCATAGAGGCGTAATTATGAAGTGGAAAGATTTAGTCAACAGGCCTGCCACATCACCAAACAGGAAATTCAAGGAAATTATTTTACGCAATCCAATATCATTTAAGAGCTCGTTTATCGAGTAAGCTTGCGTAAAATAGCGGTAGGAAATGTTGTATAGTAAAAAAAAAAAAAATGTGTTACTCATACAACTTTGCTGGTTGTTAAGAAGAGTGTAACTCAGTTAGCTTCTCTGCTTTACGTCCATGTTCACTAACAGGCTCAGGCAGACAGATCATTTAGAAACCCTAAAAACTGCGCATGCCGATAAGAGGATGTTACAAACTGGTTTAAGTAATTGAATTGATCAGATATGTGTCGAAAATGTACTTACAGTTAAACTTTGATAGCCTCAGATCTTGTTGTTGCTGTTCTTGTTCACGGATGTGATGTGGATTTTTTTTTAACTTCCTGTCCAGGCAGAAAACACAAAAACACCGCCACCCTATGACCGCACAGGGAAATGCCTTCTTTACTTCTTCGGTGGTGTTTGACAGCCAAAGACTTACATTACCGCCTACATCTGGATTTGTAGTAAAGCTACAGTTTATATGCCACTTCAACAATAAATGAGAAAAAAAAAGCTCCCTACCTCTCAAACATATTTTACAGTCTATGCTCCCACTAACAATGCTCCTCAACCCAAGCTCTGAGAAGACCTGAATCCTCTCTGTTATATCCACAACCCGTCTCGCAGCATCCACAACTTGCAGACTTTCTTTGTGCCTCGGCAGCACAGTTTATACTCATAGCAAATAAGGCTAAATATTCATGCTGTGAACATGACATTTTCCCTATTTGTTGGATGTTATGGTGTTTGTCTTCTCTCGAATATTTCTAGTGCTTTCCATCTCCTTTCTTGTAGACAAACGCATCAAAAATCTCTTGGTAACAAACGTGTCCCAATCGTTTAATAATAATATGCTCTTTTGTCGGTATATCGTTGGTGAGAGTCTGCTCCCAAAATAGGTGAAATGTGTGGTGGAAAACGATTTGTAAAATTAACCAAACTCGATACAAATGTGACTGAAACCGTTCCAGTAAAATACAGACTGCAGATCAGTTGTCTGATTTACAGCTCGTCCGACTTTATTAACAGCTCGTTGAGAAAATCTGACCCTGGGTCGGTAGATACAGAACGTGAGCTGGCGTCATCGGGCAGGCGGGGGAATGTGATTGGTCAGTTCCTCCTTGTTATTGTGCTTCTGTCCTGCATGGCACTGTGGGAGTTCCCATACCACCCTTCCGCAAACGACCTTACAGGTACGTTTAAACGTTTATTGTAGCTTGGAAACTGCAGTGTAAAGGTTTAAAACGCGTTAGATATCACCTCTTTATATGTTCGGTCGTGGTGCCCGTATGTAGCCAGCTCATGTCAGCTAAACCGTAGTTGGTAACATTCGTCAATATCTGTTAAAGTTGACACACAGTCATGTTTATGTGCGACATGTTGTGAACAGACTACGTTTTACACACGACAGGTATTATGCTGGTTTAGCATATGAGCAAAATAGCGAACAAAACAACAGTCTGAATTGCTGATTTTGCGACGCTTCTTGTGTTTTTCCCCCCCTCACAGAAACGTCGTTACGTAACGTACCGAGGTGGTTATTTGCTCAACGAGAGGAAGTCTTTGTGGCTTTCAAACGACGACAACACAAACTCACAGCTGACTTCTCTGCTTTGCATTTTACACTAAAGCGTCGAGCTGACAACCACAAGGTAGGACTGCTGCAAACAAAGCCCTTTAAACACGGTAAAATAAAGTTAACTTAAGGGAAAAGGTTTGACGCTGAAGTATAAAAAATAACATTGGCTAAAGCACACACGGGCTACTGTCGGGTTGTGCTAGCTCGTAGCTTGAAAGGAATGTAGTTTAAGGTCTTTCATGCAATTTTTAGAGTAAGCATTTCAAGTGAGCTCATAACCAAGCTAACAATTAACTATATGGAACTGTATTACAGTACCTACAATGGGTTAAGCTGAGATGAAACTTTAGTTAAAATATAGTTGGTAACATTCAGGTATTTCTTATTATTACAGTGACAAAGTTTGAGCTTTACATTTCTG
The DNA here is from genome assembly GCF_963584025.1 of Labrus mixtus. NCBI lineage: Eukaryota > Metazoa > Chordata > Actinopteri > Labriformes > Labridae > Labrus > Labrus mixtus. The sequence continues at coordinate 15,831,122 of NC_083622.1, read as the reverse complement.
TTCAGTGTGATGTTTATAATCTGTTTTGAAACAGGTGGAGAGTGGCTTTAGGGGAAACCAGTGGCTGCAATGCATTGTCCAGGATACCCACCAAGACACTCTCTGTACTGGGAAGAAGCAGAGTGTCTCAACTACTATGGGATGTTGTCTCTCCATGAGGTCTTTGAAATAGTTGGTTCTCAGCTGACAGAGACTGACATTGAAGTCTTGTCATTTCTTCTGAATGAAACCTGTCATGCCTCACACCCTCTTGACCTAGCAGGCTGGACAGTTGAGCCCTGTGAGGGTGATCCAGAAGACTCGGGCGTAGCCCCAAGCCCCGAACTGCAAAAGGCCTGGAGGAAGTTAAACCCTAAGAACTCCAGGGCTCACATACAGGCCTCATTTAAGCCCAAGAGTGGCCTTGAGCTTTTGTTAGAGCTAGAGAAGCAGGGTCACCTCAGTGATGGCAACCTGGAGCCACTACTGCAACTCTTGAGAGTCCTCACTCGTCATGATCTGCTTCCTTTAGTGTCCCACAAGAAAAGAAGGACAGGTAAGGATGAACCATCGGTAGCTCATTAAGAGTTTTTGGAATTATGTATGGTGCTTTGGCCGAATTGTCAACCATAACCAATAATCTTGTCTTAATGATTTTCAGTATCTCCTGAACGAAGTGGACAGAGGTATGGAATTGAGAATAGGGAGTTGATGTGCATCTCTGGAGTACAACACAGCTGCAGACAGACAGATATACCTCTTCCATCTTTCACACAGCAACTGAGAACCGGTATGTACAATTGAGTAGAGTATCTTTTTTTTTCTTTTTCACAACAGTCAAAACCATATTCCCTCTATCATAATTATGAAACATTAAACAATAGTTTTACTTGATGAATGGCACCTTGCTACATGCTATACACTTGGGGAATTATAGGTATATTTTTCATCAGCTATTATCAAAAACTGCCAATCATCGAGCAAATCACAGATGTCCCAAAGATAAGAACAGAAATATCTGCAATTTCTCTGAAATAAATTCAATGCATATTCTTTCAGGCATCTACCCTCCCATGCCTGGAACACCTGCTAGGAGGAGGAGGAAGAAGAGGGGAAATTGCTGGAGCCGCAGGCCTAAGAAAACCCACCGACAGGACCAACCACTACCTCTACCTCCATCACCACCTCTGCATAAGGTGTCATGTGGTAAGTGAAGTCACAGCATTCTTTACTTTTCTGCCCTTTTAGTTTTTCATCTCTTGCCCTTCTATCTTCATTCAGCCCTTTTCGTTTGTGAAACATTTTCACATCTCTTACTTATCTGTATAATAGTTTTAGTTTTGATATACTTATGGTATGTCCAATATGACCACATTTCCTTTTTTGTCTCCATACTGGTAATTCTTCTTTGAGGCCCAGATGAGTCTATGAGTATTTGGGAGGTTTAGGGCTCAACTAATAAGCTCCTCACATTACCAAAAAATGTGAGACAAACATATTGTCCTGACAAGATCCCCGACTAGATACCTCAATTGTCAGAGAAAGTAAATTTGAGGATAAATGAATCCAAAACTCAATTATTAGAAATACTGTAATCCAGTTGACCCAAGTAATGAATATCAGCTGGCAACCAGTGCATCAACACTAGAGAAGGAATTTGCTCACAGAATGTAAAAAAAACTGTTAAAACACTCATAAACTGCACAAAATAAATATGAAGGAAATGATTGCTAGTTGTGCCAGTGCTATTATTACAGATTGTCACTGGATGCTGTAATATTGGCCAATATTTTCAGCTGCCCAATTAATCGGTTGGGCTCTATTTTTTTTTTTTGATGCACTATAGACCAAATTTACTTGCTAGAGGTAATACAACTATGTTTTTTCAGAATGTCAACCCCCTTTCACTGTCTGTGCACTTGTTCTGATGTTCCATTTTTGTCTTAATAACAATTTAAACATAAAGTTATTTACAACAATCAATTCAACTGTGGGACAAAAAATACTATGCCATCCTAAATTGGGTTTACTGGTATCTCCTTATCACTCATGGTGTTTGTTTCCATTGTCTCGCTATGTGAAGACATGCAATTGCTCCTTAACTGTCTTTCTTTAACATAACAAACATTAGGGAGATTTTGTTGTCTTATCCATTTCTCTATGTGTTCTTTTTCACATTATTTGCCCTTCATTTCACCTTAAGTCTACTCTAACCCACTGGACTAGGTTCAGCTGCTGCTGTGAATAAGAATCCAACTGGTAGGAATTCACCTGTACTTCTTTTCTTTTTCTTTTCACTATGTACTGAAAGATGCTGGCCAGCCAACGCTAGATGCAGCTCCTGTTTGCTTTCTTGTCAATCTTGATACAGAGTTGTCACAATAGTCAACTTTCAAACCTTGCATATCTTTTTGAGCAATTGTTCAAAACTTTCTAACTCCACTAAAAGCTGCACTATGAAATCAATGCCCTGTTCAACATTTCAAATCTTGCCTGCCTGTTAATCAATCAAGGCTAGATGCTCTCTGCACAATAAGATTAAGATGACTCTAACATCAGTTGGCCTTTGTGTGACATTTGGTTTTTTCATTCATGCAGAGCTTCTCACACATTTCTTTTGAATGTCCTAATTGCCTTCTGGTCAGAAATATGTACTTCAACAAACGAATGATAATTCAATTCTGACATTAAAACAAAACAAACAAGACCTAACAACTAAGACAGCCCCTCTTAGCTGTTCAGGATGAGTGATGTGCCTGTTACTATAAACATGTTGCTGTCTTGACTGCACATTTGATTCCACCAGGTTGACTCAGGATTGTGACTCAGTTTGGATAACCTAAGACACAAAGGATCGTGGAGACACAGGGGGAGTCTGAGGAACAAAACAAATAAAGTGTGTCACCCCGCTCTGTCCATACATTCAGCCGTGTGTGCGATCAACTCAGGCATGCGCTCTCTCACAAGTCTGGGCCGATGCCTAAGGTAAAAGAGGCTCTCCCCTCCTGTTACAACAGGGGTTATTGCAGCCACTTTACTCTATGTTCGATGCTTGTGTATCACAATGTAGCTGACCCCTACCCTATTCCCTGATTTGCTCTTAAAAGACCTTCCTGTAATGTTGTGCACTGTGGATGAGAGATATTTTATGTTTTTAGAGTCCTCCTTATTCTATTCTGGAATGGGTCGTTAGTTCTGTGAAACACTCGCACCGAGTCCTTAGTTTTCTAGAAGTTTTCAGCTGATGTAAATGGCAATCGTGTCAAAACAATAATCTCAAAGAGATCACTTTAATGAAAAGTAATGGAGATGAATATTCAGAAAGTGGTTTTTTGATTGTCACCTTAATTGAATCTGGATAATCAAAACTTCATTCAGACCAACTCTGTAGTTTAAAACGATGCAAATGCTGATTTGGCAAAGATACTCATCCTTTTATAAGGAGTGGCCATAAGTTTGGTTTCAGAGAATCTAAAATGGCTGCCAACAGATGGCTATAAAAGAAGAGCCAGTGTAACCTTTACTCAAGCAGTTCTGAGGAAAATAACCCAACAGGGCTCTGATGATGGAAGCTCCTGCTGTATCTTATCTCTGTGCCCCGTATGAAACCTGGGCGGGTGTTTTGTCAAGAGAGGGGGCAGAGATAGATAGGGCAGTTCAGCCCAACGCTGGCCCCTAGCATTTAAACAGACCTCAAATACTCCTCTTGTCATGATTCATCTCAGATCATTTTCAGTGAAGTGTCACAATTGCATTCTGACACTGACAACTGCCCATAAGGCATCTATACCTTCAGACCAGCAGTTTCTTTTTACTTTCTAAATGGGGTGCTTGTGAAGGCCTTACTTGGTTAAATGGTGGTACCTCAGTAATGTTAGGGTTGGAGCTTAAATAATGGGCTGGTGAAGGTGAGGGTAAGGGGATCGGTCAAGGTAAGAGAAGTCCCAAGCATCCCACTTAGACACTTCAATATAGTAGAACTTAAGTTAAGGCATAGCAGGACTGATTACCTTGTCTGTACAAACGATTGCCCTGAATCAAACCGCATTACAACTTAGAGAAGTGAGTGCTGTGCCATGCCTGCTTGATGTTAAAAAACGACCAAGTCGACATATCCAACCCACTTGTGCTTGTCTCTTTCTCTCTTTCTCTCCTTTCTCTATGTTCGCAGTTCTAAACAGACCAACCTGTGTGTCAGGAAAACAGTATCCTTACACACAATGAGAGGGAGAGAACGAACACTAAATGCTCAAACCACGCAAAATGGTAGAGAGAGGGATTTGAGTCTATGGGGAGGAGAGAGAGTTCTGTCCACTGACTCTCAATACTCCCCTAACTCTCCACTCTCTTGGTCAGTCATTCAGCAGAAAAACGGATCGATAAAGAGTTGAAGCTCTCCGTGCCAAGTGACTCCTCGTAAATGGGTACTTAAACTTTTTTAAAGGGGGGGGGGATGAAGGAAGCCAAACGGGCTTGGTGTTCAAAGTGAGAAAATGAAAGCTGTGCTTCCTAATGTCCTGTCTAAGTGGATGTCTCTGTGTCTGATGAAGCGTGAAGTGCTCTGTAACCCTAACAAAATGACTATCATTGTGTTCCTCTGGTTTTAAATGGCCTCCTCCTCAGTGGCCCTATCTCTACCTCCATCCCTCTTAGTATGAAATGGGGAGGCAAAAATGAAGGCTATCCATAAATACAGTAATTGCATGAAGGGCAGGTGTTTATCATAGCCACAGCCATCATGCAGTGTAATGATCCAAAGGTCTGCTGTTAACGGTGGTTTGACTTCATATTTCACCAGTCCATACTGCACATTGTGTAACAGCAAAGTGATAGAGGGACAGTTTCTGTTTTCCCTTTTGTTTAAAAATCGTTGCCCTGTTTAACATTTTGTGAAAATTATATTAATAAATGTTTTGGAGACCTTCTGTCGCTGCTGACATGGCGCTAAACCTCCAAGGATATTCTACAACAAAGTGTTTTTCAACCAGACACCTTGGAGATTTTTAAGTGTAATTGTTTTTGCAACATTGAATCACAGTGGATGGTTATTGACACTGATCAAAGATAAACACTTTTTCTGCACACCTTAGTGAGTTATTGTGCTGAAAAAATAAACCTGTAAGAGTTCTGTGGTGGGCTGCAGCACATTTTTTCCCCTTGAGGGTTTCTCTGCATTTTGCTACACTCAATTTACCCACTACCTTCTCATGCAATACAGGTCCTGCTGTAAAGAAGCACCCCTGTAGCATGGTGCTGCTTAAGCCCTTGGGTAATATCTCCCGACTTGGATTCAGTTTTCTTTGACCTTTTGGATGCCTTCCTAACTAGCTGTTGCTCCAATACTCAAAATAATTATCATTAACCAATCATAAAGATTTTGTTTCAAATCAACAAACAACTGAACTTTTTTTACCATGAACAAAATTGCCTTTGTCATCAGTCCACTGCTAATCATTGTTATAAAACAATGACATAAATAATTGGGATTTGCACTTGCTCCACTCTGAGGACAGTTATGATCTGTAGTATGGCAACGTTTTTTCTGACCATAGAGTACAGTATGAATCTTGAATCTATCTGTATTGTCAATGGGTTGAAAAAACAAAAGACATGCTTACTATATTTATTTATGAGACTTGTAGAGACATAGGTTGATTATTTGTCATAATCGAATGTCTAATTCATTTTAAATGTGTTTCATATGTGTGTAAATTATGGCCTTACAAAAAAAAAACATTGTTTTGTTTTTGTGTAAACAACCCACGTTAAAAGTGAAAGCTTAAATATTTATGAATGGATCTTATTTTTGTCCCTGCATATTTCAAAGGTCTCTCTGAGCTCATTGATTAATTGTCCCCTTTGATCCACTGTGTTTCTATAGTAATCTAATTACAGCCTGATGAAGCCTGAATGCAAAGAACAATGTTGGGTCACTGCTCTCTTACAAATGTTAAAGACATGCAAAATCAATGTCCTGATCCAACATTTGCATTTCTATTGTTGGCATTTTCAAAACATCATCCCCCTTGAGTCTAGCGCCACTCCCAATAGGCCCAAACAAAATCTGAATACAAAGAGGGTAAATGTGACCCTTGAGTTGGAAAACTTATCTGTGAAGTCATAGCTCTTGTAATGTATTTAAATTTGTTCCTTGATGTTTTCTTGTAATGATTCTGAGACTTTATCCACACATGGCTGGACTCCAATCTTTGTCTTCAAATTTGATTCACCATTAATGAGCTCTACCCAATTAAATCTGGGTCTGAACCATATGGAAACATTTTCTCTTGTGTAATCATGCTTACCAGTTCTGCGAACGAATTCCAGTCAACCCTAGTATGAAAAAAAACTTAATTTTACTGGAAAATGATTGAATAAATCATGTGTTGGCTTCATTTTTTTCCATATTAATATTTCCTGTTTTAAGTCCCTTTCTGAACATTGGAGTGCAAAAAAAAAATCCCCTTTTGTGTTGAGTCACTGAGTAGAATGTTCTAGTAAAATGGATGTCACTAATAGTGAATACTGTTTACCTCTGCTAAAGGGGGTTTGAGTGGCAGAGATGAATTTTTGTTGCAGCAAAAGTCGTCAGCAGCTGTTTCCATTCGAAGCTCTGGAATTATGACATGGGGGACGATCTCAGCAGTGCTTTTGCTAAGTACAGTATGTATCCTCTGATCTTTCTCGCTGTGCTGTTGCATGACCGCCAATCCTGTTACTGTGGAATTCCAGCAGCTATCTATTGCCACCATAAAGCCCGTTGATTAGAATACATGTGCCGTTTTTAAACACAAGGCCGGAACGACAAGCCTCTCCACGACTACGTACTGCTATGTTGCTTTTTATTACTGCCACCACAGTATTTGCTCACTTCTTATTTGCGTTCACGAAGTTAACCGTCAATGTTCATTTTAAACCTCTGGTATTACCTTGGAAGAAAAAGAACGATACTGCTTGATAACTCGTATTTCTCTTGATGCTCAAAAATAGCAATTTCAATCGGACTTAAGAGGTTGCAGCAGTTTTCTACACAGAAAATGCACACACAAAAATCTTTGTTTGTCCAACGCAAGTTCCCCACTTAATAACAGTGTCCCTGGTCTGCTGCAACATTGTATTTCCTCTTCTATCAAGAGAGGGGTCCAGAAGTATTTCACTGTCCTATTTCCAGACCAAGTACTCCGTCTACTGGATCACATTTTCCTTTAAAGCTCTTTCCTCTTGAACTCCTTTTGAGAATTCCTTCTTAATATAATGCACTTGCTTAGATGAGCTAAATGAACAGTGTTTTAATGCCGTTGTCTTGTATTTTTTTCTTTTCCCCTTTCTTTTGACCTCATGACCCCTCCCTTTCTGTCTGTTACGTGGGCCTCTCCAATTTACCTTTTCACTTCTTTCTAATTTTCTTTAACCTTTCCTCCTTTTCCTAACCCTCCACTATTTCTTTCCCTTATCATTCACTCACTGCCCTATTCTCCCTTCCATTATGTTACACCTCACCCCACCCTTCACCGCCCCACCATTGCTTCCTCCCCCCCCCTACTTTTTATCAGATATCCGCCTGCGTGTCCGGGCTGAGTACCTGGAGCATGAGTCGGCCCTCCGTGATGGTGTCTCCTCCGACAAACAGCAGCCCCTGGAGCGGCAGTTTGAGTTATTCAGCCAAGCCAACTCGCTGCTTCGTGCGAGAGACCTGGGTTCTATCGTCTGCGACATCAAGTTCACAGAGCTGGACAACCTGGAAGCCTTCTGGGGGGACTACCTGAGCGGGAATCTGCTGGAGGCCCTGAAGGGAGTCTTTATCACCGACTCCCTGAGGATGGCAGCAGGCATGGAGGGTGTCCGGCTCCTGATCAGTGTGGACCAGGATGACTATGAGGAGGGCCGGAGGCTACTGAGAACAGGGAGAACGATGTCATCCTGTAATGGTGGGCGCACAGAGACTTACTGGGCTTTATAGGCTTATAAGACTCTCTGTGATTTTGTATTATATTAAATTAGAATAATGCAATAGTAGTCAATGCTATTCATTTTCATGGTTGCATGCAAATTTGGATTTTTTAAGCCACTTTTTGTATTTGCAATCCATACAATAACCACTAGGTGTCAGCACTTACCATATGTTCTTTGTGTTCATAACAGGCCTTACAATTTCAGAAATTGTCATTCCTTTGTTCAAACGTTACCAATATTTGTAATGTAAAAAAAAAAATGTATGTATCAATGTGTTTTCCTTTTTGGATTCATGCACAGGTGCTACTTTTTAGGAGACCAGGATGAGACAGGATGTAGCAAGTTTTCTTCTTAGTCTCAGTGAGAACAAGAGTGAGCAAGCCTGTACCTAAAGATCAAGTGGTAAGCCTTTCATAACATTAACAATTTTAAACAAATAAGGTTTAAAGTGTTGGGCTTCCACAAATAATTGGCACATGTCCTCATAGACAAGGATGTGTTTTCAAAACATACACATGTAAATAGACTTAGTGGGCCAGGATAAGACTTGTCTCCTAATTAAGCATTAATCAAACTTTTGTCTAAAATTGTGCATAAACTGTTCCAACATGGCACTTAAAATTCTTAAATACAAACAGACCATTACAGATGAGGATTAATGCTTCACAGCTGTACAGTTTCTTGGTTTTCATGTTGGACTTCAGGAATAATGCTAACTTGCACTGACTTTATTTCAACTCATTTAAAGGACAAAGTAATCTGCCAAAAAAGTTTCTGTTCTTTAAAAATGTTTGAGAGAATTGACCACAGATGGGAAAGTGGGCTGCTCTCTGAACAGATTGACCTTTGTGTCTAACTTCTGAGAGCCCAGTCCACCCATCAACACTTAGATAACATACGACGGGATTCTCAGCCCTGTGTACCACGATAACTCGACTCGTGATTGCCTTGGTCAGTGGATACTGAAGTTGCTAGTAGATGACAGCAATGATTAGGGCTAGGCCTCAGCAGACCATGGAAGATTCATCATCCAAAGGTTGTCAACAGAAACCAGGATAATGCAATGGTGGCTTGTGCCTGGGCTTCCAGCTAGTCCACAGCAAGTGCTTCTCTCAGCAAGTAAAGCACAGGACAGTGCGTCGGTCAATAGAAGTGATGTTGGAGAGATCAAAATCAAAAGTGCACATCCCAGCTCCACTCAGCCCTGCTATGTAGGCCCAGTAGAGTGGCTCACAGACAGCTGTCTACTCACCCTGCTGGAACTAATGCCTGGACTTCACTCATAGAAGAAGATCAATAAGGCCCCTCCTCTAAGTCCCTTCATACAGACACAACTTAAGCAGACAGACTCGCTACTGTCTCAAGTGCAGAGCTCTGCTGGGCAATGCAGAGGGAGGGACAATGGGCATATTTTCATGTTTTCTTTTGTGTGTTTTTTTTGATAAGCAAATGTGTTGATGTTTACATTAAATTCTATTGTTTATAAAAGAAAAGCTAGAAATTCAGGGGAGCATTCTTGTGAAAAATATAATTTGTTTTTGTGGAAATCTTTATATATTGGACATTATTTCTGGTGAATAATAAAGGTTTAATGGCCTGAAGCTATTTCTGCCTATTGCTTTTTTTTATTAATTTACAAAACAACCTTCATGAAACCTGGTTTGAGGATTGAGTTACTCAAACATCCAAAACAAGTTTTACTCAAGCACCAAAGTTCATACATCAAAAAATCAATTATGTAAAAGACAACTTAATACATGCATGTGTTATTAGTTTTTGGATAAGAAAAAAAATCACTCTTAATTAATTGCATAAAAACATGTGTGGCAAAAGGTTCATGTAATAGTTTTCAGTCTGATTTGTCAGTAGGAGCTTTTGAAAATTAAAAACCTTCTCACACCTTGTACCACTGGACATCTTCTGAAACCTCAACATCTTATCTTGAATCTCTTTGTGTCACATTTTGTCATAGTGCTTGTTTGCGCCATTTTCTCTGTTATTCGAATTGTCATTTTCCCCAGTTCTCTACCCTCTGTTACCTGTATTAGTGGGAGTGTGCCCTCTCCCTGCCCCCGAATGGTCTGAAGAGGACCATCGAAAGCAGGTCACTGTGGATCAGATCCTTAATTATTTCTTCTTGCTCTAAGCTGTCCGCTTGATAAAACCCAAGAATGGTGTGTACCTCCAACATTTTTTCCAAACTATCCACCTGTATACTATACTTTGTTCCTTTACTATTCTCTTTCTTTCAGCAATTACTGTTGAAGTGACCACACTGCTGTTATGTTAGATATCTAAAAGAAAACAGTTATACAGTTATATAACATTTTGCTGGCATTCTCATACAAATAACAGCTAAAACACTACCAGGATTGTGGTCCTGAGAATAATGTAGGAAAAGACTAATATGTGTGCATATACAGTGGATCTCCTCTGTCAAAATGCATTTTTAGGCTGCCTTGAAGTTATTGATTAGAGTTTAAGGGGCTTTTCATTTTCATTCACCAACCCTTCTGCCTTTCTCACCCTAGGTTAGATTTGCCAGAATCCTTACAGCTCAAGTCAAGTTTTTCTAGATTTAGGACTGCGCAACACTTTCAGCTTTAAAATAGTGATTCTACATCTCACAATGGGATGAGAGTTTAAGTATTTAAATTAATAAGAAATGTCAGAAATGAGTCATTAGACTTGTATCTTTTTTTTTTTCACATTCAGAAATGATGTGTGATATAATTAACGATTGTTGATTAGTTAGTGGGGTCTTTAGCTTTATTACAGGGTCTCCTCGGACCTCCTCTGATGTAGACCAACACAGCCCTCAAGCACATGAATAAATAAACTAAATGTCGGCTAAAGGGCACTTTGAAGAGTCACCTCATTTCACTCTGAAGCATGAGCAAGCTCTCTGCACTGACACAGTGATCTATCCTTTCCGGCCCAAGCCCAAATATAGTACGGTGGTGTGTTATCTAGAGAATTTAATTTATAAAATTCCTCCAGTAAATACCCATAAAAAGATCTGCCCCCCCACACACGCGCACACTCTCACACACACACAATTGTATCCAAGATTAGCTGAGCTCCCCCCCAGGACCCACACATGATAAAATCCCAACAGAAAAGGCTTACACACACTTTTACTTACCAAGAGGCCTTGGTATAACCCCCCTCTCCACTGTGTTACATAATTAACCACTTTTAATGCACAAATCCGTCCAGCTACCTGTAGGTTATTTTTAGTTTTCATTTAACCTTTCACTTAAAAACCCCACTAGTGCACATGCCTTTAACAGCAACTTCTTGCACCTCCTGCGGCCGTGCCTCTTAGCCTGACTTTTTCTAATGAGGTCACAGTGCCTTTATAGAACAGTTAAGGATCCTAAAAAAGATGTGATATTTACATCCAAAGACACAGGGAATAAAACGAATTATTCATGGTTTATTTTTTCTTTTGATTGTCAATGTTATTTTTAAACAAATGATGTGCACACAAACTGCAGCCAAAAAATGCTATGGAACAAAACTAAAATGATATTTGTTTTTTATTGACACTTCTGTATGACTAGTTCTGCTTGGATCTTTCTCACATCTCATTATCTTTGAATATTAGTGTACTGTTACTTCCATCGAACTTTTAAGACATCTCCGTTGTAAGGTCAGGTATCAGCACTCTGACCATACTCCGTCTTTAAAAATGCTGCCTATTGTTCAAATGAAGTTTCATTATTGACCTGGCAATCATGGAGAACATAAGCGAGACCAACCCTTGGGGGAAAACCTGATAGGGCCGTTTCTACCCTGTTCAGAGTATGCCTTGTTTGATGGTCAGCTAAAATGCCCAAGGCCTGCCTTGGGGAAAAGTGAGATTTTTGAAAGCCCAGTTCTCACCACACCCAGCCTTGAAGCAAGACCAGCGATGTGATGCCGACGGGGAGACCCAGGCACTCAACCTGAGAAGTCTGCAAAACTTTAGAGAATCAACTCACAGGATTCTGTTATGTTCCTTCTCTGAACAATGACTCCCTCTTGGATGACCCTGCCACTATGAGAGATTTGTTTGTCAAAGAAATTGGGACGCATATGTGGAGCACTCAGGAACATTAAGCTCACAAATATCCAGGGACAAGGCAGACACAGGCAGAGCGACATCAACCACCCTTCTTTCCGTCATTATCTTCTTTGAGGTTTCACCATACCAAGCATCACCATATTGGCTTGAACAACAGGAATGCCAAACCTCTGACCCTGCTCTTTAAACATCCAACATTTTTCAAAGCATTGCCCTAGGTTTCCTTGTCAGAATCATCTTTCATCTTGGTGTCTTCCTCCTTAAAGAAATTTGTCTCCAACAAAACTTTCCACAATATCCCAAACAGCTGGTTGTTTTAACGAAAAATGTGACTTCTTGGGAGCAATGTTTTTTTATTTATTCTCAAGATTTGAGAGAACTGATACAACAATCATACCAGCTAATTAACTTAGCTTGGAGAATAGACCGGAAGCAGAGGGAAGGAGCTAGCTTGGCTCTGTCTGAAGGTAACGCATGCCAGCAAATCTAACCCTGACAAATATTAAAACTATATATGTTGTTAATCAATGTCAAGAGTGAGGAGAGAAAAAACATTTTCTCCACAAGCAGTTCAAATTGGGATTATTTCTTCCTTTCTTAATTCCAAGATGTTTGCTCTAGCTCAACAGGAGTACACACAAACAGACATGAAGTCGACATCAATACTCTAATCAAACTCACTGCAAGTAAGCAGATAAGCAAAATATCCAAATGCCAAACTATTGCTATTAAGAAAACCTTCTTTGTCCAGTATTACAGGGATCAAGGTAGAACCAACCATGGCCTGAGGTTAGTTTGGAGTCTGGAAATACTGGATTACAGCCTGTTAGCTGTAGCAGCCCAGGGATTCTGCCATCGTCCCTTCCTGCCGCTGACCCTCAGAGCTCACATCCCATCACCACTTCCCCAGCAGCATTCAGCCAATAGGCCACCTTGATGCCTCACTGATCTACATCCAGGTCAAGGTTTCCACAGACGGGGTCAAAGATACCGTTGCTATGGAGATGGAGAAGGGACAGGATGGTAGCAGTCTTGTGATGCAGTTGGCTGGGGACCTCACAACAAGAGTAATATCGTGGTAAGGGGCAAACCAAGATTGAGATAGCAGCAAATAATAAAACCATATTGTCTTTTTAATGAATCGATCAGTTTCAACATGTGTTTTCACTTTCTATCACCTGCAGGAGGGAATAACTTGGAGACAAATATATAAAGAGGCCCTTAGTTCTTGTAGACTACAGCACACTGAACATTTGGTGAGGTGACTGCTCGGTTTATTGCCTAAAACACTTCATAGAGTCATCAGACGTGGGTTTGTGTACTATGGTTCACTTTTTCTTGGTGTGCAGAAGCTAATGTAATGCTGGGTTGTTGGCCAGGACACTGGTCATCATCCTCCTGCAGACTTTATTCCACTGTCCGCAGGTGTTCCCCGCACCTCCTTGATTGGATGGAGACTCAAGTCATCCCGTGGTAGCTCAGGCCTAAATCAGTCTCCTATCGAAACGTGTCATCTAAAGCTGATAGACACTACAGCCTTCTGTGTGCCCACTGGGGCTGCCTTTATTATATGTATACCCTGCAGCATATGGTACATCTCTCTGATAGGGGGAATTCTACAGCTTTTATTGAGGAGAGAAAATTAGATTAGGTGTTCTTCTCGAAGGCCTTCTTCCTTGGTTTACCTCTATAGTGTGCGTGGGTGTACAGCTAGTAGCCAGATGAATCACACTGTATTTCAAATAAAAAATGTTAAAAAGACTGAGCACATTTTTCCAAATACAACAATGTTAGAAGAAATTGGGCCAGCTGCATTGTCAGGCCAGAAACAGATTTGTTTATATATTTGTTAAATTATATTTAATCGAGGGCCAAGTGGTTAGTTCATGCATCCCATGCACAGAGGCTGTCCTCGACGCAGGAGGCCTGGGTTCGAATCCTAACCTATCCTATCCTCTTCAAGAAATTCTGGGAGCCAGTAATTTTCATTCGCACAAAACCTGCTTTGTGTTTCTTTAATTTAATTCAGAATGCTTCATTAAGAATCAAATTCAACATTTTAACGAAGGTGTGCGTTTGTGTGTGCGCGTGAGCTGCAGGTCTCTCTGCTCCTCATGGTGAGTAGGAAGGGTTGTGTTCACTGCGGCCTGCAGGTGGCAGCATAAAGATGAACCCCCAATTTGAGGCCTTATATTCAAAACAGCAAAGTTCCTGATTGAGATCCACTCGTGTCATGTAAGGAGTCTGAACTTGACTTAACGTAAAGTAATCTGTAACAAAGTATTATTTCTTAACTATTTACTTAGAGCACTTAATGCTCTGTTTGTACACACTTAGTGCACTATTATGCAGGCATGCTTTGCAGCTGGAGCTAACTGGGGCCTTTCAACATCTTGCACGTCAAAAGTGAATCAGCATGGAAACCACAACGGAAAACGGGCATGTTTGAGAGAAGTTCTTCTTGTGTTTTCTGCAGTAATATTTAATCATTTAAATGCCTCTGATAGCAGATGTGTATTAATGATCCCCTCTTTGCACTTCAAACGAGCATCTCCCCTCGCTTCCTCCTTCCTTCTCTCATGCACGCGCCTCTTTCTCCTCAGCAGCAGCACCACTACAGCCACCAGGTCGCCATGGAAACCGTTAAGAGACACACGTCGAGGTTGAGGGATGCAGAGAAAAAGAGGGACAACGAGGGACACCGAGAGCGAGAGAGAGAAAGGGGAGACATTAAAGGTTAGGGTGTAGCCATATGCCCCCTCCCAAAACCTATCTGCACCCCCACACCCACCCCACCCCACCCAGCCTCACCTCTAACCCCTCCACCCTTTCGTTTAATACTGAACCCCCAGCCCAGATCAACCGCCCCACACACTGGCCCCTCTTACATGCACCTCTGCCCGCCCCCCGAACCCTCTCCCCCATCTTTTTGCTCTCCATCCCTCTCTTGTCCAGACAGGCTGCTCGCATGGCGGGGATGGAGACGTTCACCGATGGAAGCACTGGTAAATTTCATTTCCACTAAAACACACACGTAAAAAAAGAAGATTCTAGGAGCTGCGTGAGGGTAACTCAGACTTTACTTCTTTTGCTACATGCGTCTTTTCACCTTTCCTCTCAGCTGTACTCTGCACTCCCCTTTTCTTTTCTTAAATCCCCGGCTTTCTATTCTGTGTCAATTTAAAACGCGAGATTTTAGTCCACTTGCAAGAGAGCCCGACATTCCTCATGGCTGTGTGTGTCCTGGGAAAAGGCTGAGCAGAGTGGAGAGAGGGGCTCGAGAAATATCGGTCCTAATGATTTTTTTTGTGCGGGGATGGTCTTTTTCTGTTTTATTGATTAGGTAGAAATTAATTCACGGGGCAAACCTCGTGTTCTGACACTCTCTCTCTTACTCTCTCTCTCTCTTTCCCCCTCCTGTCCTCCCTTGCTCCTTTGCTCCGTGGACGAATAGCGTAGTGTCTTCTTGCCTGCTCTGCATCTTGTATTATCGCGGGAGTATTTGATTCCGAATATGCTCTGAGCTTCATGCATACACGGAAGCCACGCTACAGCTCTGCACCTGCAAATCTTCCTCTCACCGTTTTCGAGTATCATGCACAGCAATTGCCTCTCAATAACGACGATAGTGACTGTGTGGCTGTTGCCATGTTGATGAATACAGTGTGCGTATTTTGAGCGTAATTCCGCCTACATTTTAATTGATGCACACCTGGAGCACGGAAGTTTATAGCTTGAAAGAGAACATGTGTCAGAATAACGACAGCTTTAGCGATTTTCACTATTCAGTCTGTATTTTCCTTTTTGACTCTACTTCATTCGCATCATCTTTGTTATTTGATTCCTAATGAAAAAAGGCTGCAAATTTGGGAGCCCTTTACGCACAAGTGGGCGTACACTCAGGCCTTCGTGTTAATGGGCAACCTGTGTCTTAATCAGTGCATAATTCCGCCTGCAACCCAGCAGTTTGCGGCGATATTTAGCCGCTCTGTGATGGTTTTAATCAGCGGGGTCGATATTTACTTCGTCGGTGTCCCGATGCCCGCAGATAGCAACAACAACACCTCAGCACGGTGAGGGCTGATCCGCCGCCGAAGGGAAATCGATGGACAGACTGAGTTAATTATGTGAAAATCAATTAAAAGGAGGGGATCTATGGGCTTTATAAGGCCGAGCAGGGAGCTCGCACCGGCAGAGGAGGAAGAGAGAGCGGAGAGTGAACAGCTCCCAGCCGGGGCTCTCCTCCTCTGCCTGGCCGCTGAGCGCGCGCTGTCCTCCGGCTGCCTGCACGGTGCCAGGTCATCTTCTAACATTAACAAACATAATCTGTACATCGTCTAAACCTTGCAGCAAAGTCCATGAATATAACATTTTACCTTTTAGAATGTCGCTTTAACATCTTAGAGACATCATTTGTTCAGTGTCATGATTTGATTTACACAATCTCACACTGCAGAGACACACACACACACACACACACACATACACACACACACACACACACACACACACACACACACACACACACACCTCAGAGGGAGGGGGTGTCTTGAATTCATTTCTGTGGTTTGGATCAGATATGGCTTAGGATCACGTTTCTGTCAATTTTTGATCACGAATTGTTACTCTCCACTCAATAAGTCTGCCTTCCAAGTTCAAGTTTAGTGGATAATTGTTCATTAAGAAGCCCATGCATGTTCAAGGACAAACGTACCAATGATCTGTTTATACTGATCAGGCTGTCACGAGTTCATGTGTCTCAGGGTTACATCTTTGCTTAAGAGAAAAAAAAACCCTAACCCATAGCCAACTCATTTATTAGAAAATGAAGCTGAATGTGTAGTCAAGATTGTTCAAAGCATAACGTCAACTTGTCCTTGAGTTTGTATTCAAATTTAGACTGCATATGTGTCATTTAGAGTGCGTTTCGTCTGGTGCATGCGGATAAACCAAAGCAATGTCATCAGAAAATATACGAAACTGCGAGTGTGGACACTTATTTCTTATAGGCCTACTCATAATCATATTTAAAAGCAATGAAACACAGGAGGTGTGGACCACACTGCACATAACTTTAAACCCCCCGAGTCTGTGACAGACGATCAGGTAGCCTAGGCTACTAACGCTAATAGCTGTTACTCCTAAGCCCTCAAGGGAAATGTTTCTGTGTGTCTTTGAATAGTTTTTCTATTTTCTATTTTCTATTTCTATTTTCTATACTATTCTACATAGTTTGATTGTACCATTAAAAAGGCAAATATTCATTCAAAGTCATTTCTTATGAATTTTCACAGTTGTTGCACTGATTGATACTTTATTTCACTTTATTCAGGAACTGCCCAATATTATAATATATTTTTAAAATGAAATTAAGTTTGCACACGAGTTTGGATGGCACTGTTTGATTTGTTGTTCTCTCTTATTGTGACTAGTGTCCTGTTATAAGAAGAAAAAGCTTGTATGAATAAGGCTTGTAGCGTGGCTTCCGTGTATGCATGAAGCTCAGAGCATATTCGGAATCAATCGATATTAAAATGATACTGATAATGATACTGTGATACTGTGTGTGTGTGTGTGTGTGTGTGTGTGTGTGTGTGTGTGTGTGTGTGTGTGTGTGTGTGTGTGTGTGTGTGTGTGTGTGTGTTAAAAAAAACTCTTCTCCATATGTTCTGCGTGATTTAAAAGTAGGCCAACTATTCCGAGTTTTTTTTTTTTATTGAGTCAAATAAAACCTAAAGCTATAAAAAACGATTTAATTTGAATTGCGCTTCAGTAATAAGAAGAACTTCGAACTCTGTTGCTTTGCATATAAAGTTAAATCTCCAAATTGTTCCGTTTTGACCGTTTTATAGAAGCATTCTGTGCAGGACTCACAGTTATTGATGAGCCTTAATCGAACATTTTTAACATTAGTTTCACCTTTATATGTGAATGTTTCAAGATTATGTAAACATTAATGCAGATGTAGCCTACCTTTGTGCATATCGACTTTAAAACATATCATATTCCGAGGTCAACACAAGTCCAACATGAGGTTCAGCTTTTCATGCAGATCTTTTTTGGTTAAAATGTATTTTTGTAGATTTATGCATATTATTCTAATAAAACAATTGTCTCATTTCTATTTTAAATCCTTGAACTCCGCGTTTATGAGGGCCTACACTGAGGATAATCTAAAAACCTACAGTGAAGGGGTGTCCAACTTTTCGATCTTAATTTCGTAGTTATTTAAAACCCTTTGCCGAAAAGTTCCGAAATATTTTGGAACTTCATTTTCCACATCTAAACAGCAGCCCCCTTAGTTCATTCGCACCTTTTTGATTTTGCTTATGGCGTCGAGGAATGTAACCTATTACGAAATGTTGATCTGTTCTTTGCAGGAATTATTATGTAGAGTTTCGCCTTTCGTGCAAATACTAAACAACTGGAGCACTGGATAATTCCTAAATATTCAGCTGTACCAAAATCGTTTATTTTATTTTTATTTTCGAGAAAAATGTTTTAAGCGTCCGGAGGAAGCATAAAGTGACATCTTAATTTAATGACATCCAAATGAAGATCGATTATTATCCTATATGGCAGATTTGTAAAGTTTATATAGTGAGGGTGAAGTCTAATCAGATACGAAACATTATTGGTGTATTAATCAGTTGATAAGGCTGCACTTCTTTTGCATAACACTAAACGTTGATCATCCATTATTATAAAATTATCCTTTCGTAAATGAGCATGGATTTTAAAGCAGTGTCCAGGGAAAGCGATCAATAATATCGTGGGGTTCCGATTATCCAAATAGGATTGACTTGATGTGACAATGAAAGGCAGCATATGAGCTGGGCTTGTTTTTGCAGAACAGGCACATTGACAGCCCGTCCTGCACCTTATCAACTTGAAACAGACCCCACAACCGATACATTGAATTTTATGGTTTATGTTAAAGTTGCGGCCTGTCCGAGGACTCATCTCATAAACCGTTTATTGGCTCGGGTCTGTGTTAGAAAGCCTGATCTCTCAGGTAGGCTTTGATGTAGGTTTTCTATACATTTCAGTTACTGGCCACTTCCAGCCGGTATCTAGCACCACAGGCCATCCAAAATTAATCCATTTTCTGCGCACGACTCCACTCCCAAATGGTGTGGCTGCTCTCCGCGGCCCGGTGCACAATGCGGTAATGACCCGCGGGTCAAAGGTCGCTTGGCCAGTTCCTCAATTAAGGCGGAAAGATTGCAGTTGCACGATGCGTCGTTTTTTGTGACAAGAAGGGGCCAGAAGTGACCGGCATACACAGAATATATTGATACAGGATTTGCATGAAGAAAAAATTCTTAGCCCGAAATACTATTTTTGAAAAGTGGACTGCTTAACATGTCTGAAATATTTAATCCACCAGGTGAAATTAATTTTGAAAATCAAGGTGAAAAATAATATTTTAAATTATATTGAGAATTAAAGATGCAGATTTAGCTAACTCCACATTTATTTTTATTTATAGGATATATTTCATATTAATGGAGAAACTTTGCTTTGAAAACATCAGAGAAAGGAAAAAAAAGCCAAACACATTGTCACTGTGGTTGTTGTTGTCAATAATATATTTACATTGAGACCAGTTGGTCGCAAAAAAAAGAAAATGCCCCTCTTTTAGTGGGTTGTGTTTTTCTGGTTGTGTGTGTGTGCTATCTAAGTTGCTTGTCCAGTGTAGGACGCCGTTTTTTCCCACAGTCATGTATCAATTGTGGTTATTGAATATAATCAAAAGGCTGTTCGCGATCATTGCTGCATCGATTAGGTGATAAACGGCTGTTGGATTAATCATCCGAAAAGATTGTGTGGTCGATGGCGTTGTCTTTCTTAACCCGACTGCTTAACCAGCACAGTGCGGCACAGGCTGGGGCTCCAACAGCACAGACAGGACTTCAATAAGTGACAAAAGAGAGGTGATAAATTGATCAAAAATGACCACAATGAAACAGGCCTCTCGTGAGGCCACACATGTCCATTATGTGAGTGTGTCTGCGGGTTTGTGGTTGGAATACATCAAGGGCCTCAGGGTCAAAGTTCAGCTTCATCCCAGACTGATGACCCTGCAGACTGACTGACCTTTATGGTCCAACAGCTGGGGGAGGAGGTGGCGTACCAGACCGGCCAGGGAGAGGAGAGAGGATGAGAAAGGGGAAAATTAGAGAAGGGGAAATTTAGGACAGAAGGGAAGAAAGTTTGAGTGAAGGGGACTCTAAAGAAGAAATCAGCAGGGGGACCGACAGAGGTGGTTACCGCGGTGGACCTTGAAGATATCCTTGTGGTTTTTAGTTGATGTGTTCTGCTGCAGTCTCTCCTTGGTTTTGGCGCTTGGCTCTGGTTTGAAGCAGTGAATTAACACCTGACCCTGGCTTCTGACCCTACCCCCTTTCTCCTGCTACCCCCTCCCGATTAGCAATATGTGCTATCTAGCCTGGACACACACTCACACACATTTATATGGCAACGCAGAATCAATCACACATGTACACACGTAGCTACCTAATGTATAGAGAGTAAAAAAAGAACAATGCACCGTGCGCACAATGTCCACACAACCTTTGCACATCCCATCGTCTGTCCACCATCTAATTCCCCCGAGTGAAGCCTCACTGTGTCACTGCTTGTCACCATAACGGTCAGTCCGTAACGACTACCTCCCCCACCACAATGACCAGGGAGGCAGAATCTCCCCCCACACACTGACCCTCATCCATTTTACCTGCAGGACGTAGTCCAGAGTCAGAATCACTGCCTCAGCTTTGTACCTGGGCAACCCCCGACCATGGCACCCTGCTGCACCTACACTTTTTCACCTTTGATTTCTTACCCCCATATTATGAACACACAACATAATTGTGCATATGCAGAGTGGAGATTGCACTTACCAAATGATTTCCCTTAATGCTAGTTTGATATAAGGGAGCCCTGAGTCTGAAAAGGTTTCAGAATCTTACGAGAAAATAACTTTTTGAAGACAAAATAATTGTTGTATCCTCTAAGAAATAGTGGAACTGATGGGTTATAATTGCATTGTTTCAAGCAGTGATGGTGGCTGTGTGTCTTTCATATAATGCAAGCTACGTGATCTTTGTTGAATTGACCATTTTATAGGTATAAAGATAAAAATGCAGAAATAGAAAATCCCCAAAATGAGTCAGCTACACAATTATTATTCGAAACAAATGCACATTTTGAATAAACACCTGGTTCCTTTAATTTCCCTGTAATAGTAAACTGCACAATACATCACATAAAATCATCAAAAAGAATCGGCCCCACTGCAACATCAGCTTTATTTATAAATCTGTTTTAAAGCACCAGCACCTCTTAATAATTATTACTCACACTAATATTTACTTTATCATTCTTGTAATAATTCATCTTTTATAATTCAGTAAAGATTTGTATTGTCAAAAGAGAAAACAAATACCTATCCAAAAGTGTCAGACCCTCGGTTACTTCTAAATTTAGAAAATCAAACACACCTTTTTACATCGGAAAATAGAGCTGATGTCAGTTGATGACTTTTGTTGAAGATTTTACCAGAGAGTGTGAGATTTCTTTATTTGTTAAAATTTCAACAAAACTACATGAATTTTCATGACTGGGAACAATGTTTTTTTCCCAGCTTATAATTTAGTCAACCAAGTACTTCAGAGTTATTGTGTCGATAAAAGTCACCCGACTGACTCATGTAATCATTCATCATTTGAGCTCTTTTTTTAAACAACATTAACAGAAACTTGGGCATTCTTTACATTGCTGGTAATGCATGTCTGACACAGTGCACCCACACATTTTTCTAACATGCCCAGCAGGAATCAAACCCCTTATATTTGACACTGTTAGTGGCAAGCGCTCCCATTGAGCATCACAGGAGCACATTCCCTTCCCTCTCATCCCATCTCCCCCAGCCTCCTCCGGGCTATTGTGCCGGATTGATGGCAGCTCCGGCCGATAGGTGAGGGGGGTCTTGCTTTGGCTGGTCAGCAGAGTCTGTAGTTCCTCCCCTCTGCCTGTGAGTGTCAGCAGAGAGCAGCCGGTGTGTCTGGCTCGATTAGGTTTCCTACCTATCTTTCCACTGTGTCAGACAGAGGAGGAAGGCAGTAGAGAGGGGGAGAGCAGCGGGAAGTTGCCCAGAGGAGAGGGAGGACAACAGAGGAAGCAGGAAAAATACATCTTTTTATCCCTGCTCTTGCCGTCAAAAGCCCTGTACAGTTTCTCTTTCTCTGTGTCTTGCTCTCATGTTTTCTGCTCCTATATCCCGCCTGCTCACTTTGTCCTTCTCTCACCCAAACCCCTAATCCTCCTCCTTTTACCCCACACTCATTCCTTAATCCTAAATCTCTTCTTCCCTCTCTACCAGCCTTTTTTCAATTGTTCTCGCCGTACCTCTCTGTTACCAACCTCCTCCCTCTTCTCCTTCCTGTCTATCGCATCTGAACATGCCACCTCTCAGCATAACCCTTTTACACACTCCAGATGACTGTAGCACACCTTATTTTCTCCCCTTCATCTCATAGACTTTTTTTTTCTGTTTCCCCCCTGTTGTTTTCTTTGTTATCATCCACACATCCTCTTTTTCCGCCACACCTCTGCCCATTCTTCCTTTCATTACATTGCCTGCTGTCCACTCTCCTTCCTGATGTAAATGTCAACATATTGAATAACTAAAAAAAATGTATAAATCAGAGTTTTTTTCCAAAAATCATCTTCCCTGTAGGAACAATTACTCTGCAGGAGTCATGACGCACTTGCCTTAGATTTTTTTTTTTTTGTCCCGAGCGAGCTCAAACCCACACCAATTTTAGACACTGCGGCCATTTTGTTGGATGTGATCAATTTTCTGTGATTTGGCCTAGGTGATTTCCAGCCCGACAGTTCCTCTGTTGTGCGAGGGATTTGACAGTGTTGCCATGTGTAGCTCAGTGATTTCAGTTATTTTAAGGTTTGAATGTGCAGCCTAATCGTAGACTGAATTTTCGATTACCAATTATATAACAAGATGACTAAATGCAATGAGTTTTTTTCCTTTCAAGATGATGAATGAAAAGAAAGAAATTGCTAAAAATTGATGTTACAACCACAGTGAGAAACTACTTTCGCTTCCACTATTTTGTTGTGCGAGTTGGCTGTAATTTCACCACTGAGTTTAACCACACAATGTTTCACAAATAGTGTTTCTGTGCCACCTCAGCACCGCTCATATTATTCAGATAACAAGCAAGCCTCTGTCATGTCCTACAAAATAGGATATGTTTTCTTAATCTGTCAATAGCTTCGGCCTTGAAAGACTTCATTTTGGCTGAGCAATGAAAGGCTCAAAAAACATCAATGTGGCTGAGCAGGATAAGAAGAAAGAGCCATATTCCAAGTCTGTATCACATTCCCTCCATATCCTCCTATTTGTATGGTTCAGATATTGGGTCTCAAGCGAGAAATCAGGATTGCGTTCTCCCAGAATGGCAGCAGATGTTTGTTGAAGTGGAATAGGAATGTTATACGGAACCAATGCATCCGGACTTGCCTGGACAACTCAACAATACCACTTCACACTTTCCCTCTCTCCTGCTCTTTTCCTCTATGTCTCTCTCCCTCTCAATACGTTTCTCGCTCTCCATCTCCATCATAACCAACAACAGTGTGGAGGAAGAGCTGTGGATTAGGCCTAAATGTAGAGTTGTGTTGGCCAAGCCATGACCGCCCGGGTCCACCATGGAAATTAAGTCCGTGAAGAGAAGAAAAACAAAATCCACTCCGCCTCATACGCCTCTCACTTCCATTCTCTTTGTGCATTTAACGTGAAAAAGGATTGGTGAAAGGATGTCAAGAGGCAGGAAAAAGGAGATAGGAAAAGACAGACAGTTATCCTTGCTTTGCCGCGCCTGTCACACTACAATGTGCATGGTTGATAACTAATTCCAAAAACATGCATGGGACGGGCTTTAGCTTTTCAAATAGCTTGTAAGTTTGAATGTGATTTAAAGGCTGTTTTTTATGCAGCTCTCTGTGGCTGATCAATGCTGTTCCTCTTGTCATGCTGTGAGAAGATCACATTGGTATACAGCAATTCAACCCCGGGAAAAGGACGCATTTTGCATTGGCTATGGATGAGGTTTGGTTTGCAGAGTGTGATGTATATGGATGGAGTTTGGGGCTTGTGTTGTAGTCCGTAACTGTTAGTGCAGAGAAGAGAGAGAGCAGCTTCAGCAGTGTCGACGGTGATTCCACCGATGTACACTAGCTGCTTTTACCTCCTGTCTTTTTCCCCCCTCACTCATCCTATTTCCAGCCTTTCATTTTTTACACAAGGGGAAAATGAGGAAGAACAAAAACCAACATATGAAAACTAAAACATGACAGAGGGGGGAGGGGAGGGGGGGAGGGAGGGGAGGAGGAACAGAGGAAGGAGAGGCAATCTCAGAAAACAAGAGGGCTTTCAAAAGTAAGGGATGAAAGCTAGTCAGGCTGTTATTTTTGAAAAATGATCCTTGTGTAGTGCTCCTCTTAAGAGCCAGGTACATATTATTTTATCTTCCTGAGGAGACATGGCGAGATGTTTTGGCACAGAAAGAACTCTTCTTTTAAGTTGTGCAATTTATTGTCCTTAATGTGATTTTTGACAGGCATATTTCAAATCACTTATCTGCTTTTCTGTGGAATGTTTCTCAAATCATAAGTGTGAAATACATTACAGGCTACCCCATGAGATCCTGACATTTCAGTATTTGTTTTCTGTTTATTACCACAGTATCTTGACAACCAGTTTTTCAAAAGTAATCTCCTTTATTTGTCCAATTTTTACATCAATCTGAATGGCCAGAATCGCAGTATTACAAGCAAACACGGTCGTCTTCATCGATAACACACACTCGCTCTTTCTGTAACGGTTGCTGATGCTGGCTGGCCAGTGGCTGTATAGCCGGAATTAGAGTGAAGCTGGCGTCCACACAGAGTCATTTTGAGTCCCCCCTTTGACCCTTAAAGCCAGGGATCCCACAGAAAAGATGAGCCACGTGATTTGATGTGATGTGATTTGATGTCGGACAGGAGAGCAGAGAGAGGCTGGAAAAAAAAATCTAAGTGGCCTCTGGCTGCGACTGAATCAGAGGACATTGTTGAAGGTGTTGGTCAGTCTAATTGTGGACTCTGCTCCTCTGAGCGATGCTTTCTTAGTCACATCTTTGAGAATGATACAGTAAAAAAGGCAAATAATTACACTCTCACATAGTTTAAAGAGTATTTCTAATTTTATATGAGCGATTTTGTAATATTTCCTATACATTCTTTTTTCTTTTCAGCCTTCAAATATTTTCTCAGTGTGTCTGTGGGCATCCACATCTGAAGGAACTCGTCACTGCAGCATATTTTTATATAGGAATGTTCCTCTGTACGTGTGTGTGTATGTGTTCAACACGTGTCTTCCCGTATCAATAGGTTAATAGCTGAGATGTCAGTTTCAGTGACTGGCTGATTAGTTGTGTGTTCACTAATCCACACTGGGGCGGGGAACTATTGGCTTTCCCATTGATTTTAGCGTGGTGAGCAGGCAGAAGATAGAGAGAGGGGAGATCTATTGATTGACCCCAAATTAGCCCCCCCCCCCTCCCCACCATCACCCACCACCCACCAACACATTCTGCTGTTCCCGCACTCAGCTCCTGCTTCCTCATTGGGTGCCGCGGTTGACAAACATTCAGTACGATTGGACGCTGAGGCAAGGAGAAAAATGTTGACTTCTCGATGCGGTGGATTCGGAAGCGTTGGTTGTTTGGGACTCGGCTGTCACTTGATTGGCTGGCTGTTGAGGATGAGTGCTACACTGTACTATATCTGACCATAGGGAGCAGCTGCTTTAGGTGTCTGTGATGAACCAAATAGCCCTGTCCATAGGGAGGGCATTACTTTTGTGTTTGTGATCACACTCTGTAACCCTAAGCTCTGTTACATGTTTTCTTCTACCTTTTTTGGACCCCAAAATAATTCTATAAAAAGGGTCCTTCCATCAGCATCCTTCAACTTATCCATCTCTCCATTGTTGTCCTTGATTACTGTCACTGCTATATCATATTCTTCCTTTTTTACTCTTCTTTATCTTTATTCCTCTCTCCTTCTCTGCCTTTCTCTGCCCCACCCTCCAACCCCACCTTCCTTGGGTCTAAGCTTTGAGCTTTCTCTCCTGAGCCTTTCCTTCCCATATATCACTCCATCTCATCCCTCTCTGTCTGCCTCTGATATTTCTCTTTAGGCCTCCTTCCCCTCCGCCACCCCCCTCCCCTGTGTCTATGTAAGCAAGAGAGAGGAGGTTGTTAAACATTTTTCTTCCCTCTTAATTGTTTTGACTGGGCCGATTGGCATCCCGATTAGGCCCATTGATTTCCTGGCGCTAAGTGCATTGATTTTTAAATTTCTTATTGATCCCCGCTCTAAATCTCCGGCACACTCACTCACAGTCTCACCGTTTCGCATGGGGCAGAGATGGAGAAAAGGATTGAGAGGAAGAGGGAGAAAAGGAAAGAGATTGGTGTTAGGTAAATACACTGACCGGTGACAGTGCAGTGAATTAACAGAGTGAGAGAGGAAGAAGAAGGAGAGCAGGAAGCGGGAAGGGAGAACAGAGTTATGAGCTGTGAAAACGCTTCCTAACACAGTTTAGGTAGGTGCACATAGAGAAAAACAAAAGAGCAAACACTGAAAAATCATTACACCAGATCAACAATATTATCAGGACCTTTTATAAGATGTAAAGACAATCAATTATTTTGCAATTATAATAAGCATCAGGGGACATTTTGTGGCTGTGAGTTTCCAGCTCGGTAGTTGTTCTGAAGGAACATGTTCATCTGTGAAGAATGAGTCACTTTATGGGTGAACAGAGGTTTATGAGGGATAGACAGATATTGGAAATGTCAGAGATGGAATGGAGTGTTTTGTCTTTGCCTTGCTATTTCACATGGTCTGCAGAGCCTACTGGAGACGTGTGTGTGTTATTTCTGGCTTATGACTGTGTTAGGCTTTAGAGGCCCGCTGGACTCAGAATCTAACATGCCCACTGGTGTTTCTCTGAAGGTGGTGGACCTAATTGGCTGTATCCGAGTCTGTGTGTGTGTGTGTGTGTGTGTGTGTGTGTGTGTGTGTGTGTGTGTGTGTGTGTGTGTATGCCGCCGTGCACGCATGAATGCTTGTGGATGTGCATGTGATCTAAACTTTGTCTCCTTCTGTGTGTGCTCAAGAACATATATGTGTTTATAACTCAGTCTGTGCATTTGACCTTTTCCTGGCGTAAGTGTTGACGCTCAAATTCAGACATTCGGTTGATAGCATTTTCTTTTTAAAGCCACCACACTTGACCAAATTGTACTAACCTTTTCTGAAGTAATTTGCTCCGTTTCTGTCCCAGCATGCAGTTGAGTACCTTGCACAACACAATATATGGACCATATGTAATGTTACTGCGTTGCAATTACAATTTTCTCTCCATAGATCCACTTAAGATAAGTGCTTTCAAGTAGCAAGCAAGGAAAAGCAACTATTGTCAGCAGCATGGTGAGGCAAAACTTCAATATCAGTGCTGTCGTCAGAGATAATGTGATGCTGTGTGCAGTGACATTAAATGTAAGATGGTTTAAAAACTGCTCTTTAATGGCTGCATTATTATTGTGCTTGCAGGCAATAACAGTCATAATTATGATGTTACTGACAGCTAAAGCTAAGCTAAAGCTATTCATGTTTACATATTTCTGCCTGCAGATTTTATCCAGAGAAAATGTAAAATAACATATTATTTCATAGCAGAGTGTGTGTTGCGTAGAAAATGACAGATAAAGTGTTTAAAATGCATACGCTGGACTGAGCTGCTGTTTGCTTGCAGTGATGAGGAGTGTGTTTGCTCTGGTGATAGCCTGGCCCTCGTATCACGTGCGCTCACATGCACACACGCACACACACACACAATACACACACACACACACACACACACACACACACACACACACACACACACACACACACACACACACATACATACACACACACACAAAGCACACTTTCACCCAAGCTGGTTGGAAAATGTGGATAGAGAGAAGACATGTTTTAACTTATATGAGATTACACATGTACAAACACACACATGCTTGCTCCTGCAGACAATAAGGCTCCAACATCCTGATGGTCACTATTACTGACCGCTTTTTCAGATTAGAAGTAGGAACTTGCAGACTCAGCACACACACACACACACACACACACACACACACGCTCGTGCAAAAACACATTTGACACATGGTCATATCCCTCTCAGCTCATGGACATATACCCATGTGATCAAGAGACTGGCACATTCGCGCGCGCACACACACACACACACACACACACACACACACACACACACACACACACACACACACACATACAACAGTACAGCAGCAATGCACCTACACTGTCCTTGGACTAACAGACACCTCTCACACACTCACAGAGACGGACCAACACTTTGTCCAATGCACACTGAAAACATAACCTTGACCCGTCGTACTCCCAGCCCGCAGTCTCATACATACTTCATCCATTCACTCTGAGGCTATCACACACACACACATGCACACACATGCACGCATACACACCCCCACACACACACACACACGCACACACACTCTTATACACTTTTAAGCACATATTGATCAGATGGATGTCTTGAACACCATATCCATATTCATGTTAAAAATGATTTTTGTGGGATAAGAAGAAATAGAACCCTACACTAAAATAAATTATTGCAAACATTTCAGAAAAGTATGTTTTTGAATAACATGTTTGGAAAGGATCAAAAGAGCTGTTGTGCAGAATGGGACCTTGTGTATTTTATAATAACATCTTAATAATATTAAGCGTATCAAACTTTTATTTCGTTAAAAAGAAAGATGAAATCATAATGGATTGGTAATATCTAATAAAATAAATGTCTGTAAATTGTGAAAAAAAAAAAAAAGGTTTTATGATTTCTAGACAGGGGTGATGACTTGAATCCTCTTGTTGAATAAATCTCAAACTACTGTAATCTAAATGTATATAAATCCTTAAAATTCTCACATGAACATTTTGAACCATAGGCTTTTTGTCTTTTTTTCTGGAAAATAACTCACTTAATTTGAATTAATCACTTTTTAATTTTCTGTTGATATACTTGCTTGATTAAACAACATGTATTTGCTGCCCTAATGAAACTTGAATTTTTCCTCATAAAACTGAAACCCTGGCTTATTTTCATCCTCATGTTTCTATGGAATTAGAGCAGATACAGGCCTACTCTGTGATGAATTTCACTGTCAAAGACAAATTCGAAATAAATCTCTCGCCATGGACTTCCAGCGTGTGTCGCACTCTGATAATTTCTACAATATCCTCTGCACCCCCAGGGGCAGATTTTTTCCCCTCGTCTATTTCTCTCTCCATCTTCCCCTGTTTGTTTCTATCCCTGTAAAATGCTGGTTGCTTTGCTGAAATACTGCAGTGCTTTATCTGCCCTTTTTTAGCCCCCCTCCCACACATCTTCCTCCCCTCTCTGTCTCTCTCTCCCCCTGGATGGGTTAGGAGTATACCCCCACCCACCCACCCACCCCCACCCCACAACCCTCCTCTTTTAGTTGTTGTTGTTGTTGAAGATGGTGTTTGTGAGGGGGTGAGGGTGGGTGGACGGGTGAGGCAGAGAGGGGAGGGGGCAGGGGGCTAGCAGAAGCAGCCGGGACCCAATGACGTGGGTGCGACATGTAACCGTGGCGCAGGAGAGGAAATCAATACATGAAAGGATGAGGAGCACTGGGGTGGATTACCGTCTGGGGCCCTGGCTACTGGAGGGATGGAGGGAGTTGGAGGGGGTGTAGATGAGGCCTGGGGGGTTAGAGAGTATGTGTATGTGTGTGTGTGTGTGTGTATGTGGAGGAGGAGGGGGGTGCGCGGGGCAAGAGGCCAGATTGTCCAGTCCCCTCTCTCCTGCATCCCCTCCCCTGACCAAGCGATGTTTGAATCTTGACCCCTCCCATCAACCCTCCGTTGGCTTCTAAACACTGCTCAGTGCCGGTAGGCTGCCATAGGTGAACCTTAGGCTCTACACACACACTCAAGCACACGGGCAGGTGTAGCAGACTCTGTAACATTGAGTGAATACATGGATGGTTATGGCCACTGTGTGCTAGCACTGCTGATAACCCTACACTATCTGTATGGGGAATAATCGGCTGATATTACCAGTGTAAATTAAAGAGTGCCCAAGAGATTGTGTGTGTGTGTGTGTGTGTGTGTGTGTGTGTGTGTGTGTGTGTGTGTGTGTGTGTGTGTGTGTGTGTGTGTGTGTGTGTGTGTGTGTGTGTGTGTGTGTGTGTGTGTGTGTGTGTGTGTGTACACGTTTATGTGTCTGTGAGTAGAGTTTGCCAGCATGTAAGTCTTCAGCAGGGTGCGTCTGCAGCACTGCCACAACCCTGATAATAAATATCTATAATAAATATCATTATTATTGGGCCAATCTCCCCCAATAATAGAGCCTCTGTGAAAGATGGCACGAGGGACTGAGCTGGATATTGGCAATATATCAGCATTGATTATTGAGAGTGCTGACAGGGAGAGGGAGGCAAAGTTAATAAAAACTAATAAAAAAGACAAGGAATACAGCAGGAACAAGGGCTTTAGCTGGATCAGCTGCTTGTTCGCTAAAGGGAGCAGAGAGAGGCGAAGTTGGAGGGAGGCAGGGAGTGAAAGGAAGGAGCCAGTGGTGTAGTTGGTTTGTGGTTTGTGTGTGTGTTGTACGTGTCCTGTTGTACTGTGTGTTTCTGTGTGTGTTAGTTTGTATCTGAATTTAAGTTTTTATCACTTTTGGTTTACACGTGGGACTCTTTTCCGTGGCTGTGTGAATAGGCATTGACATCTACATAGACACACACACACACACCTGCAGCTAACTTTTGCTTCTCCTGCATGTGTGTTGCCTTGGATTGATTGAATCTGGGTTGGATCTGAACTCTGTGGTTGGGATCCAAAGCCTGCACAACCTTGCCATTGGCACTAACCAGGATGCACAAACATCTCACCCACACACACGCACACCTACACATACAAACACACACACACACACACATTCTAACACAAACAATAGCAAAGATACCAACAAACAAACCTCATAAAAGCCCATGCATCATATCCATATTATCTTGACAAATCTATACATCATGTCAGAGCATGGCTTTATGTGAATATTGCATTCTGCTGTGTGTTATTGGTGTGTGTGTGTGCAGAGAGGATATGAGAAGTGTGTGTTGCTGGGTCCAGATTGGGACGGGGCGACAGTGAGAGAGAGCGTTGTCCATTCTAATAGGTCCTTGTTAGGCCGCTGACAGAAGCAGTAACGCCACTGTTGGCTGCTATTGATTCCCGACCGACGCTGTTATTGATGAGTGAGAATTTAATTCAACCAGCTCGTTTGTCAACATGACATCACCATTTAACTACGACCATGACATGGGTGCGAACACCCGCGAATGAGCTGGGTCTGACACACAATAAAACGCACACGCACACACAGATAAAGGTACGCAAGAAACAGTTTCATGGACACATACACACAAAATTGTCCAGACACACACACACACACACACAAGTGGTATGAGCTTTTCATGGAGGCTAAAGATTTATTTCTCAGAACCTGCAGTTTCCTTTTTCTTCTTCTGCATCATTTACGATAAAATAATATTATTCAATATTCAAAGACTGTGATTTCAACCAGTCAAATCAATCATTCAAACTGAATAACAGGCAATTACCAAGAGTGCAATAAACTAAATGACTAATGCATGGCCCATGATATGACTAATGTATAGCCTAAGGATACTTCTGACTCTTTCTGATTGGATAAATATTTCATGCCACATTCTAACCTTACAGCACATGACATGGAAAACATGCTGTGGTGAAGAATTGAACAAATTGTTTTCAATGAATAAATTTGTTTATAACCGTTGTGCGAGAGAGAGAAAAATAAGTCCCCAAACTAGCTTCTGAAAAAAAAAAGAAATGTAAAATAATCAGATTTTGGATTAATTAAATGGTTACATTAATATTGTCCTTTTCCCTAGGAAATGTAGTTATATAAAATATATATGAATGATAATTAAAAAGCTGTTGATAATAACATGCATCTTGTCGAAATAAAAGCATAGAAAGACTGCAATGTTTACTAACTATTTAAATTAATCTAACATATGGTGCCATGCAGTGGGTGGAAGAATTGGAATTAATAGGCAATATAAATGATCCATTTTTATTCGTCAATGAAAAGAAGTGGAAAAACACACACAGTTACAAGAAAAGTCATAAATAGTACACTTTTTACTCTAGAAGTAGCTTGTACATTTCGTTGAAGATACACATTACAGTTGGGACATTTTAACAAAAATATAGATGATTTCAAGTAACAGTAAAAGTTAATTGCAAATCATTGGTGAATGCACAATGAAGAAATTGATAGGAAAACCTGATGTTTATTCTAATATCAAAGAAATTTACACATTTTGACATTTTTAAGGGAAGAAGGCATGTGAATAAGACTCAAATCATGTGTCGTAATTAAGTTCAAATTTGGAAAGCGCAGTCCAGTAAAAATATATTTTAAAGTTTCTGTGATGTGCCTGAGTATTTATTGAACAATAATTGTACAATACTTATTGTTGACTACTGGACTTCACTGTTATTATCTAGTATCAAAAATAATATCTTTCACAATATTTCTCTTGCTGAAGAAAATAGAGGGAAGGACCATTTTTGAAAAAGCATTTTTCTCTACAGCAGGAAGAAGATGCAGCCTGGGAAACAATGGAACCTGCACTACACCTCTGTGTGGATTTAAGGCTTGATGGGGAGGGAGGGGGACAATCAGGACCATGCAGGCCCCCGATGAGAGTCCAGCAGGGGTTATTGGCTTGAACGGCCCCCCAGGGGAGCTCTCTCAATCCCAAGGGACCAAAAGGGACCCATAGGCCCGTAAAGAGAAACTGTAGACCGAGTCGCTGCAGGGGCCCTATAGGCACCAAGCAAGAGACACACTGAGGGGGGCGATTAGCTGAATTTAGGTGGTCGGTCCTGGACAACAGACAGACAGATGGACAGAATCAAGGATAAGTGAGATGGGTGATATCGGGTTTGTCTTTGTATTCTAGGAGTGTTTTTACAGTTGTAGAAAGAAAAGGGGTTTTGCCTATGTTAAAAGTTGTTGGGTCTACAATCTTTCATCTGAAATTTGTGAGCAGGTGTTTCGCTGTCTTATAACACGTGTGAATACCCAGTTGATAGTTTTCTGTTGTCGTAGCACTCGTGTCAGATGGAGGAAAAAGAAGAGTTTGGTCAGAAGAGTGCGTGGAGGACGAAGGGTTGGATGCTGTATAGGTGTTAGCATCCCTCCTCCAGCACCTACACCTCCTTGCCTCCCCATCCTCCTACCCTCTACCCCACCAACACCATCTTATTTTCCCCTCCTTCAATCTCACACACCCTCCCTCCATTCCTCTCTTCCACAGACGCGCACAACCACACTACATTCTACAAGAAATAATTGCTTTTGTCTGGAAGGAGTGTAGGGAGGAGGGAAAGGGGGCGCGCATGGCTCCCTCTGTGGAGAAAAGGGGGTCTTTGAAGGACAACTAGTCACTTCTGCCTTTCCCTTCTTTTTTCCCCTCTATCCTCCTTTACTTACCTCACCTCCCTTCCCTTTCTCTATCTCTCTTCCTCTCTCCTTTTCCTCCCAATCTTACTCCTTTCTGTCCTCCTCTCCTCTTTTCCTTACTTCTCCTCTCTCTCCTATATCTCCTCTCTTCACTCTTCTCCTATTGCTCCCTTCCCCTCCTCTCCTTCATTGGACCTGCGGATGTCATCTGTCATACGTGAAGCGGAGGGAGAAGGACAATAAAACCTGGATGTCCACTACAGAGGATGACACATTTTTCATAATTAAGAATATGCCAGTTTAGGGTCCAGCACACATTTATTGAGAAAATGGCTGATGTTTGTTTATGACTGAGAAAATCACAAGTCTGGTGATGATAGCAAAATCATTTATTTTATGAGCAATTTCCATTCAATCAGGCCTAATGAGTTGCAGCATCAAGTAAGCAGATATAAACAGTCCTGCTGGATGGTGCTTTCGGGGCTCTGGCCTGCCGGAGCACAGAGCTCACTCATTCCTATTGATTTGTCCGTATTGACTGCGATGTTTAAGGTATAGATTTTTCTATTTAAAAATCTATATCGACAATAATCTGGTGTGTAAGCGCGCGGCGTTGACTGATCCTGGCCTGTAATTGACAGCGTGTAACATAGCGGAGCCGGGGAGGGAGAGGGCAGGAGATGCATGCATGGGGAGGCCAGTATGCGTGGCCGGGATGAAGGAAACAAGATCCGGGAGCAGGAGAGGAGGGAAGGAGGGGATGAGGAGAGGGAGTTGGTGATCATCTCTTTTATGGTGGAGCCACCTTTAAAACTTAGATTATTTTAAACTACAATGTAATTGTAAATGGTGTGCGTAATAATCCACTTCTTAATATTCACTTCGTTTGCACTGGTTAAAATAAAAATAAAAATCACCAAAATGCACTTTTAAGATTGAATAGCAGTCTGATATCTCACAGCAGTTGTCGTTCTTCTTCTCCTGTAACTGAATAACCTAGTGATGCACCCTGGTCCAGCTCACGAGGGCTTATTAAAAGCAGCAGTGATGAGATAACTTAATTGTGTGCAAGCTTGCTGTCCTGCTAGGTATTAGCGTTAAGCACCTATAGGTATCCATGGATCCTCTTGTCGGGTCTTCATCCCTTCCTAAGCAGGCCCTAGTAATGCACTGATCACCATTGGCATCATTATAGCAGGCATTATTAAGAGGGGGTGAAAAAAAAAATCCAGAAATCAATACAGGATACCTTTTGCAGCGGTAGTGAAAACGAGGGAGATGGGGGTGGGGGGTGGGGGGTGGGAGGGAGGAAGGAGGGATGGAGGGGTGGGAGGGAGAGAATGGAGGGGAGGGAGGTGCGGGGGTGGGGTGGTGATGTGTGAGTAGTAGCGGGTCCTCTCTCGCCTCAATGTTGCGGCCAGCCTAGTGGCAGATCGCTACAATCCTGGAGGGAGCCGGGTCGAATGAGCTATTGGGGTTCCCAAATAGTACCAGGGACAAACAGACAGACAAAAAAGACACACAGACGGATGGACGGAGATAGGCAAGTGTTCCGATAACACGGCAGACCACAACCGGATTCTCTACGCTTTCTATATCTCCGTTGTTTTGTGTATTTTTTTTATTTATTTAATCGCTGTATTTATTTATTTATTTATTTATCGATTGATTGCGTTTTAATTACTGCCTTGTGACAGAGAGCGAAGGAGGAGGAGCGTCAGGGCCAAGCGCGCGCGTTGTGTTTCTGTGTGTTTTCGAGCAGCCCTCTTAACCCTCACTTGTTTATTTATTTGTTGACGATAGCCTTTAATGAAGCTGTTTTAAATGTGCTGCTTGTGCGCGAGCGTATGAATGTCTTGTATGTAGCCTTCATGCAAAAGAGTAGAGGAGAAGGAGCGCGTGCAGCTAGAGACCAAATACAATAGATCAAACCAAATATTACTACAGAAATCCAAATAACACTTTATAACCCCGCAGGCCTTTTAACACTTGTCTGTTTTCTATATATCCTAATTTTACTGAGTTATTTAAAATTGTAAAGCGAATACCAAAGCAAAGCTCGACCGGTGATGCTACAGGAGTAGGCTAGTGACTGTTTTCATGCCTTTTCACACCTTTAGGAAACATTAACGGTGAGGAGTGAGCGGATTTAATAAACTCCCGGGCCTCTATGTTTACCCAAGGAGAACGCTTTAGCAGTGCAAAGGTAACAGAGACGCAGGTGCATCAACGACAGGCAGACTTTTTTTTCTGAAAGTACTACAAAAGGCCTGTAATTGTAACACAAGTTTTCCTGTAGCCTGGAGAAGTGATCTCCTGTCTATCCGTCTGTGTGTTAGTCTGTACTGTAAGCTAACTGCTGCACTCAAGGGACCATATCCTAACATATGTTCTATGCACATTTACACCAAAACTAATGCCGGCCAACAGTCCACAAATGTAAATAAAAGTGCGCAGCGGGGCTACATGTGTACACATGTGAATGTTGTGAGCTCTCCATACCAAATAGTCTCCAAAAGCTGTCTACTAGAGAAACGGACGACGAAACCGAAGCTTCAGAAGAGGACAGAGCTTATTACAGTTCCACTTCTGTCCGATTATTTGCATCTAAACAAGAAGCCGGAGGAAGATCATGTTTGTTCCCTTGCCGGTGCCGTTCGTGTTTCAGAGAACTGCCCCTGACCTCAACGCCTGGCGTCTCAAGTCCCCTCTGGCTCTCCGCTCCAACTCCGGTAAGACATTTTTCTCCCTTCTTCCCTGCTACACATCCTCCATGTCGGTCAGCCATGCAGACCTGCCCCGCCTTGCTCGATAT
The DNA here is from genome assembly GCF_963584025.1 of Labrus mixtus. Taxonomy (NCBI): domain Eukaryota; kingdom Metazoa; phylum Chordata; class Actinopteri; order Labriformes; family Labridae; genus Labrus; species Labrus mixtus. Next base: position 15,794,582 of record NC_083622.1, on the reverse strand, counting down.
CCGATGCACTTTCAACGCCGGAGAGCTGTCGGTGAACACACCCACTTACACACGCACACATACTTCTACGGCTCCGTTTGAAGGTTTAAACAGAGTCCTTTACTCTAGTGGGCTTGGTATTCACATCAAAGAAGCGTTCCCGAAGCGGCTGGAGCGTCCACACGGATAGAAAATGAATGCGTAAAATGTCCCTTTTTTTGGTATCCATTATGTGGCACGATGCGCCACTCTTCCATCCGTCTCCTACTTAATTTCAACGACGCTTCTGCTCATTTCTCCCAAGTATTTTCTCCCATCTCCCCGTCTCCCCGTCTCCATCCTTCCCCTCTCCTCCACTGCCTGCGCCTGAGCCTCAGCCTCCGTCTCTCCCCAACTAGACTCTCGGCAGGCAGGGAATATTCATGCCAACTTATCGATCTTGCGGAGATCGATTCCTGGGCCGGTGGAGGCAGAGAGAGGGGGAGATAGAAGGAGAGAGTAGGTGCACGTAGAAGTACGAACGTAGAAAGTAGAGGGAGAAAACACCGCTATTGTGTCGTTGTATTTTATACTGTTTTGTGTTTGTGCTTTATTCGTGCACATATTCTCTTAATGACTCGGCTTGGAGCTGGCAGACAATCACTGACTCGCCGTGGTGGCTGCTTTTACTTGACTTGCATGCTTGTTGGGTCACAGAGCTCATATCTTAGTAAACACCATGGTGAAATAGACTTCCAATGACTACTTGTCTCTGTCCCAGTGCAGCTCGGCTTCTGCACGGTTGAAAGCGGAGGAGCAGAGGGAGTGTGGAGTCGGGGAGGAGGGGGGGAGGGTGCTGGCTGGGGCGCCGTCTGTGTTTCATCTGCGCTGAAGCGGAATAAAAGGACGCATGGTGGGAGCAGCCAGGCTGGCTTCACTGTGTCACTGACTGTCGTTGCAAGAGAGCTCCAGCTCAGTCCAGCTTCGACTGTTTGTCAGACATGCAACAGCTGCTCAGCCTTTTCCCCCCACTACATCTTTGGAGAGGGAAGGATGCGCGTGCTATAATGTCTTTTCTGCCCTCTGTGCTCACTGAAGGACTGCAGAGTATAGGGGAGTGAGGAGAAATACCATATGGGGTCAATGAGCTTTTATTTCCTTCATGTTTCACCGTCAGAGTTATTCACTAATGCATATACAAACAGCAACTTATAAGGCAGGGTGTAATGGTGCATAAATGTAGTTGGTGTGCACCTTAGCGGTGGATGGGCTCTTAAAGGGCCAGGTACTCCCCCTCAGTGCACAGCTCCCCTCTTATTTCCAGATCAAGTTCAAGCCCATTTAATTCCTGAGATGCCAAGCTTCACCCTTCTACTCCACATACTCAGTCATCAGTGCACATCATGTGAAGGGACAGGTGATAGAATGGGAGAGAAATGGAGAATGGAGGGATGAGAGGGACCTGTTACCCACCCTATCTCTAGAGATATGCACACAGAAAAGAGAGGGCTTGGGGGGAGGAGGAGTTTTTGCGCTCTGCTCGTTGAAAAATGGTGAATGTCAGAATGAGATAAAAAAAAAAGTGGGAGAGAGAGGGAGAGAGAAGTGGATGAAAGTAAGAGCAGATGACAGAGTGAAAAACGAGGAGGGAAAGGAAAACCCAGTTTGAGCTTGAGAGGTGAGAGTAAACCAAGGATGAGCCATTATGTTGCAGCGTCCCGGGCCACGGCCAGCATCTGAATAAGCAGGCAAACTGATGGGATGTGTACACAGTCTGCGCAAGTCCTAAGATGGTGGGATAACAGTGATTGATAATGCTATGCTGATTTTATTCCCTGTTGATAACGTAGTACTAGGTGCTGTCCTTATCAAGCTCAGGGGGTTTGTCGCTTAAAGGGTGAGGGTCAGTTGAACATTGGAGGGCTGAAAGAAGTTTGTACTCCTAGAAACAAAGAAGCCAGAGCCAACAAACCTCAGAGGTGTCTTCAACAACATGTTGTCTAGTGCAGGCCCTTAAGCTCTAATCTGTGCTTTTCAAACCTTTACTTGCTAGTTTACACACAATACACACACTCATGGTTTTTGAGGAATTGTAGAGCTTTTGACTTAACTTTTTCCTTTGACTGGTCGCAGATCCTTGACTCCGTCGAGTTTGAGCTCCATTCAGTGTCAGAGGTCACATCAGAAGTGTTTGACTCAGCCCCACCTGACCCTTCTCTGCCCCCTGTGTTTTCATTCTCTTTCATGTTACAACAGGCCTCGAGCACTCATGCACAACCCCTGTGGGGGCTCTTTCTCTCCCACACACACACATACACTTGCACATCATCATGAAAAACACAGACCATCATATGGCATAAAACAAGCATGTTAGACCGTTTTCCACCTGGATAGGGAGCTACTCTAACTGATCCAGGTTTTGTTCTATTTTTAATGGCATTGTGTCTGTGAAGGTACAGGTCAGGGCCTTTGCTATGTCAACTATGGTTTGTGTGTGTGTTTGTGTGTGTGTGTGTGGTAAAGTGGTTTGTGAAGCCATCATCATTAACTGTTGTATGAAAGTTTAATGGGACATAGAGGAGAAACCACAGGTTTCCCACACAGCGCAGGTTTTGATATGATATGATGGGACATCAAGGAGACGAGACTGCTTTTCTTTTCTCCCTCTCTCTCCCTTTCTCTCTCTCTCACACAGATTCAGTTCATCTCAGCTATGCACCTTGTGTCACACACCATTAGCCACCATCTCCTACTATACACCATCAGACTCTCTCGTGTACACACACACACACCTCAGATTTGAGACTTGCTTTATATCTGTCTCTGATTCTTAGACTAAGTGACATTAACTGAACTTTTTTGTAAACACCACTTTTCATGATAATATTGGCTTTACAAACTGTGTATTCGGTTCAAATATTTTCTGTCTTTCCGTTAATCACAAAGTATACAGCTCTCTGTCTGTGCGTACTGCGTACCTACGAGACATCTCTTTATGTGAACCTGGCGCTGGCACATGTCTTTGACGGATACCTATTGTTAGACCATGCATGTGTTTAACCATTTGCAGAAAAAGATGGTGTGTGTGCGTCGTGTCTGTGCACAAGCATGAGCACATGTGCAAACTAGTGTGTGTGGGTATAGATCGGTTTGTGGAGGGGAGCGTGCAAGTCGCAGTGTTAACATGATTGCAAATGACAAAATGTCAACCTGGGTTTGTTAGCAACATAATGGGGAATCAATAGACACGAGAAAGATGTCAATACTACATGCTTTATTGCATTAAGCTACCTCTCTCCTTCTCTGTAGCCCTCTCTCTCTCTCCTCTTCTTTTCCCTTTTCCCTCCCACTCCCTCTCTCAATCACAATACAATTCTCTCTCTCTCTCTCTGTCCTGCCTCTCCTCTCCCCGTGGTTGTAGAATTAGATTGCAGTATATGAGGCAGCCACGGGGTTCTGAATGCAGCAGGCCAAAGGCATAATGCTTCAGTAGCTAATAGGTATGGCTATTTACGTATTAGACAACATAGATGCCCCTGACACAGCTTCACAAAGGGACGAGCCGCAGCAGTGACACTGTATGTTTAACTGAACTTTTAAGTAATGAGATTAACAGAATTTGTAGACTTCTTATGGAAAATTGCTAAAGGAATTGTAGGATTTAAAAAACAATAATATGGTAATAGAGCAGTCAGTTATTATTGAGTTATTCTATTTAAAATTACCACTTAGCGTTTGGCATTATTCCTGTTAGATAGTTTTGGATTAAACCGCCCTGATCCAGTCTTTAAATGTGTTAAAACTCAATTTAATCCGATGAAGTCTTTACCTTTTTAGTGGATTTTCACAGGTGCGCATACAAGCCAGTATTTTGTATTTCTATATAGTGATAATGCATTTATGTGTGCGTTCTTGTGTTTATCAATGTGTGCGATGACTGAGACTAATGCTGATGAGGTCCCACAGCTCATTAGCAACAGTGAGTGGTATTGAGTTTCTCCTGGGGGACAGGACACGCACACACATATATACAGCACATCATCATCAGCCATTAGCTTATTAATAATCACAACAGCACACCACATATACACACACACAAACACCCTCTTCCCAAACAATGACCTTTACACATGTGTTTTTAAATATGCACACTCCAACAAAGACACTTTGAGCATGCACAACAGAAAACAGCAAGAAAATCATGCAAATATATTCATCTGAAGAGCGGCATTAACAGGCCATTGGTTTTCTTGAGTATGTTTGCTACACAACTTGGCATTGATTTGGCATGCACAAAAACAAGGACTCACACTCGTAGGAATAATTTAGTGCACTTAGTCGCTGTGTCCAGTGAAATACAGGCCAGCATATTAGTCCTAATCAGTGGCGGGGTGAGCAGGCCACTTAATCAGACCTATCACCTGGAGAAAACACACACACACACACACAGGGATGGATGGAGTGTATGTGCATGTGTGGGTGTGTGTTCGCTGGCTGTTAATCAACACATCAGCAGGAATAAACACATACAAACCACCCAACTCCTTTCTGGGTATTGATTTATACATTTTTTTCTGTTTTTTTTATACTTTCCTCCTCTTTGAGCAACATACAGAAGTTGTACATATTGAGAACTCAAGCATACTTGACCTCTACATGGAGGACATCCTGTTGTGTGCGTGTGTTAAGTGTGTTTGTGTGTGTGTGTGTGTATTTGTGTGTGTGAGTGTGTGTGTGTGTGTGTGTCGTGGCTCGGTCAGTGGTGGTCTGGCTGTGATCAGTGTAAGAGTGGGCTTCTCAACATGCCACCAATCACTCACATCAGACTAGGCAGTCAAATCAAGCCTCTGAACTCCTGCTGAGCATATCGAACACTTGATTAACTGATTCGAGTTTTTTTCGCCCCGGCCTGCCTGATTTATTTTTCTAAAAAGTTCATACTCCCTGCATTCCTTCATGCATTTTTCGTAACTGAACAAGCAGGGTCTGGACAGTCTATTTGCCGCGATGGCTGCCATCTCGTAAACACACCAACAATGTGTTTTCTCCTGCCGCTGTCTTTTTGTGTTGTTGATTGCCGCAGGCTGTCACCTCTGGCACCCCGCTCATGTGCCAGTACATTTAGATAATAAAAAAGACCAATAAAATCCAGGGGTTTGATTGGGTGTCTCCCCTTAGCACCAGAAGAGCGGAGGACTAAATCAAGGGTCCTTCTCTCCATTTCATTTAGCTGATAAGATTTATGGTAATGAAGGGGTCCTATTAACCTCTGGGGTTCCACTGCTGTCCTTCACAGTGAGGCTGGATGAGAGTGCTCACCGATCGGGTGTGGAGGCGGAGGCAGCGAACATGTCGGCTATAAGCAATGTCAAATCATTGCAAATGCACCCACTGGAGTGCTTATACACACACACACTCACGCGCACACACACACACACACACACACACACACACACACACACACACACACACACACACACACACACATACGTACATAACGGAAGCTCTCCAAAAGCAGCTCAGCCCTTTGAGAGAGTTGAATGCATGTTTAATCTCCCTCCTGTCTTTCTCTTCCTCTGCATTTTCCCTTTTCTTTATCCCCTCTATATCCTTCCTGCTTTCCATACCTTTCTCGGCAGGAGCGCTCTGTTCTGAAATTAATCTGTTGTACTTCACCACTTCTTCTCCTCCTCTCATTTTCTCGTGCAATCTCTCTTACTCTGTCATTATTTTCTAAATGCATAGTCCCACTTTTTCTTTTGGTTGCATAAGCAGAGCAAGGATATTAAAAATACGCCAGAGTTAACAAACTATCACATATGAATGTTTTTAACTTTAAAAAAAAAAACCACATTGCAACAGCTTTTTTATTTCTGAATTGAAATTTCAATATTTAGATTGACCTCCATAATATTAAAAAATATTCTGGTTTGGCTCTTTTTCAACCTGCATCTATCCATGCAACAATTTTCACTGTTTATATGCTAATACTATGGGGTAAAGAGAAGGGTGGGTGGGTGATAGAGGGAGGCGTAACCCCTCCTTCTTCTGTACAAGGGCTGCACCCCTCTGTCCCTTTGTCTGCTTGTAAAGGGGACAAGGGAGGAGGTGCGGCGCAGGGGGTGCTGAAGGAGTGACTAAGTGACCTCTCTCTCCCCTTTCTTTTGACGCTCCTATGTTCTGTCCATTTTGTCGTGCACGTCCCTCTCCCTCCCTCCTCTTTCATCCTCTTTCTTTCCCCCTTTTTTCAGCCTGGTTAAGTCACCATGGCTGTTGGCCTCACATGTCCCATCCTCTCTCTCTCTCTCTCTCTCTCTCTCTCTCTCTCTCTCTCTCTCTCTCCCTCCCTGCATCTTTGGCAGCAGCAGCCTGGTTGCAAAGTGTCTGTAGGACACATTAAGGCCCATAAAAGCATAGTCTGCGGCCGCACTCTTAACCACCAGTCAGAGGTAGTGTACAAAAATGACTTTAAATGAGTCTGTGATTACCCGGGAACATGGAGAGACACTGAAGTGGCCAAGAGAGTGTGAGACAAGGCCGCAGCGTCGGAAAGAAGTGAAGGGAGAGGGGCTCTTGGATGTTTCATGAGTCTCTTAAGGAAAATTGAACAGAAACGAATATTTGTTTCTCCCACTGCTAAAAGCTGTGAAGGCTACCTGAGTGGAACAAGCGATGAAAAGTTGTAACCGAATGCCCCCCCCCCCCCCCCCCCCCCTTCACCGCAGCCTGCTTGCCCCTCCTCTCTCCCTGTCTCCCCTCTTCCTAATTGGCCACATGCTGCCTTGAGTGACAAGTGTAATCATCAGTCAAATTATGATGGGGGGGGGGAGAAAAGGTGGAGGCCAGGGGAGGTGGAGGAGTAAGAGAAGAACGGCAGAAGGTTGTGTGTGTGTGTGTGTGTTGGGGGTGGGGGGGTTGAAAGGAAGTGCTTTGATCAGAGATAGAGAGGGGGTGAGCGGGCAAACAGACAGAGCTACATGGAAACCTGCTGTCCACACACCTGCTGCTTCATAGATGCATTAGCACCCTCAGACCTCACTGTACTGTAGGACGTTACACACACATTCAAACAACCCTTTATGATCACATATGTGTTTAACAAGGATTCCATTGGTCTCCATCATTTACTTCTTCATCTTTGGATCTTCTTTTTTTACTTTTTTATTTCAGCCTGATATGCAGAAACCCTCCTCTGCTTTCATAACAATTGCAACTCAGAAAAAGAACAATGAAATCAGTGGGTGTGGCAGCACACTCTTTGATTCTCACTTGGGCACACCAGGCCAAGTGTGTGTTATATTTGGATGTACTTTGTTAGTGAGAGCAGATGTTAGCTCTCCGGCCAGCTAACGAGGTTTACAGTAATTAGGAGTGCTGATGAAGCGCTTTGATTCTCTGGCCCTCTCATTAGCGGCTATAGCTAGCTAGCGCTGCAGCAGGCACTCCAGTCACATCCTATTAGGCGGCTCAATGTACACTCTGAATTAGGAGCTGGAGATTAAGTGGAGATGAAAACTGTCTGCTTACACACACAGACAAATGCACACACATGCGTGCACATGAATACACACACATCAATTTTGGCTGTTTTATAAAGCGAGCAAAATCCACATACACTATCTGTTATAATGAGGTCCGTTAAAGAAAACTACTCCTTTAGATCTAACTTAACTTGTTAAAAGATGCTAATTGGAGGCAGTTCTGTTGTGAAGTGTCTCTGCCTCAAACTTACACTTAGCAAACGCCAAGCCAACTTTAAATAAATAAGTTTATGTGAGAGTCCATATTCAGAAAGTAGGATATAAGATTTTTTTATTCATGATTTTCCCTGTGTCTAATCCTCGAGGTTAACTATTCCCCGTGTATACTCTTCAAATTAAAGCAAATAAAAGGCAACCTTGAAAATACTCCATCATCCTTTTTTTCCCCCTCTTCTGATACTCTCGCTATTTGTCAATACTCTCTACATGCTCCTCTCTGCTATCTCCTCTCTCGCTCTCTTTCTCTGTCTCTCGTTGTCTTTTGTGTGATGGAGTGATTATTGAGGACGTGGCTCCTGTGTTTAACGCTGGTTGATGAAGTCTGCCTTTGTCTGTCTGCGCTAACCTGTCGCAAACGGGACACCGTTTATAGCAAAATCAATACACAGAGTAGAAGAGGAGAGAGAGAGAGAGAGAGGCCTGGCAAGGGAGTTAGAGAACAGAAAGATGAGGGAGGGGGTGGAGGTGCATTGAAAGATAGAGAGAAAGAGGGGAGCAAAAATGGAGCAGGAAGTCACTGGAAAGAGAAAGGAAGAGAAATCGAAGGACATTTAAATACTTGACTTTAACGCTAGTAAAATGTGCTGAATGGCTGGTGTCACGTGTGTGTGTGTGTGTGTGTGTCTGTTTGTTTGTCTGTGTATTTATGTGTGTGTAAATCAGGGCATTTATATGTATACGTTTGTCTTGCCTGTGCATGGCCTTGACCGAGGGGCAGTTGTATCGCTTGTGATGTGTGTGCATGTGATTGTTTAAGTGCGTATACACAGCAGAATGGGACAGCCCCTATCTGTGTGTGACAATCTGTGTGTGTGTGTGTGTGTGTGTGTGTGTGTGTGTGTGTGTGTGTGTGTGTGTGTGTGTGTGTGTGTGTGTGTGTATGTATTTATGTGTCTGTGAGAGCTTTGTTTGCCTCCACTCCCCAGAGTCAGAGCCAGTGTGAGGAGCAGAGATGAGGGACAGAGGGACAAGAAGAAGGACAGAGGAAGAGAGGATGGGGAGAAGGAAAGGTGTAGGGGGGTGAGGAAAAGGAGGAGGTGGGTGGGTGGGGGGCAGTTGTGTGAGAGAGGCACAGCTGGGAAATGAGAAATGCAAGCCCCCCCCCCCCCCCCCCCCCATACCACCACCTTACACTCACACATACGGCACTCACATACACACACACACAGATACACACACACACGATCCCCATCTCTTTATCCTCCCCTCAGGAAAGAAGGGGTGGAGGTGGAGGGGGGTAAAGGGAGAGGGAAGGGGGTGGGAGGGGGGATAGGAAGGGATGGAGAAGGGGACAGATAGGGGCATTAAAATTCATGGCCTTTTTTTTTATTTTCCCTGCTGAAAATCAATAGTGTTTACTATGAATGAGTGGAACAGTGGACAACAGTGGTGCCGGGGGGACAGAGAGAGACAGAGAGGAGGAGGAGGAAGAAGAAGAGGAGGAGGAGGAAGAAAAGGGAGAGAGAGGCAAAGAGGAGGAGGGGGGACTTTATTGCGATAGGCAGAAGCACCAGAGGCCAAGGTTAAAGACCAGCAGGGGCAGAGAGGCAGAGAGAGATAGGAGCACTAAGTAAATTCAGTTGTCTTCTAAAACAGACATACTGCCCTATAAATGCATATTTACTATTGGCTATTATAAGAATGTAATGCAATATAAATCATAATCTGCCCTGCTGTAATATCAACTGTTCCTCTGGCTTTACTCTCCCAACTTTCCATTCCTCATTTCTCGCTTCAGTCGACTCCACCTTCCCAAAACTGTGTGTGTGTATTAATTGGCAGCCGACAAAGACCACTGACATTGTCTCTCACAATAAAACAGCATACACACACACACACACACATAAACAAACAAACACAAACTCCAGACCAGTTCACAGCACACTGAGTTGTTCAGCGACCCTGACCCTGTTTTCTGCTGCTGAAAGCCTAGAAGTTCAGGATGGCTTACCAGTGCTTTGATTAAGCACTGCCTGTGTGTCTCACACCACTTGATCAAAAAAGAAAAACAGTGTGTTTTTATCTGGGGTTTTTTTTGTAAGCTTTTACTGGATGTGGGCCTTACATGTTTCATAGCAATCAAAGCTTTTAAATCAGTTTTGTCATTTTTCTGCGGGCAACATTCTGTCTAACTCAAAAAATGGATCATTTAAGGAGGCCAAACATGACTTCTACATCACAGAAAAGTTTAGTTTTTTCTCTCTTGCTGCTGTATTTCTTTGTTTTCTACATGTACTGTGTGGTATCAGATTGTCACCATGGAATCTGTGTCTTCAGGGTTTTTTTTGCGTTCAGCTCCATGTGCCAGCATCAAGCTGAGCATGGCTATCTTGTGCATAGAAGCCCCTGTCATTGTGCACACACTGTTGTGTGTGTGTGTGTGCGAGTGCAAGAGTGAGCTGTGCAGGGGGTGATATATATTCAGGCAGCTCATGCATTATGGAGAGTGTAGGTGAGAGCGTCTAAATGTGAACTGCTGGTATGTGGAGGGTTCAGGGCCAATCTCACCGAAGCCTTTTGTATTCGCATAGCATCTCCATTTCAAATCGGCCTGTCAAAAGACACTACCATGTTTTATTCAGCAACAGATATTGATCACATATTATGCATACATACCAAATCTATATTGCATGCCAAATCCAGGCCTTTGATATGTATATGGTTCCTGCTTTTGGAATATGCTGCATGCAGAACTGAGGTGTTTGTTATGTGCATAAACTTTGCAAAGCTTTGGTGATGCAAAATGTATTTTTGTTTCCCTGCAGCTGCTATTTTTGATGTGGTGAGAGTATGCGGTCATGTTGATCAGGCGTCAAAGTTAGGAGCTGGGAATGACTTGTTTACCAGTCAAAGGTAGGACAGAGGTAGGCAGAGTGCATCCATTCAGCTGCTTTGTGTGGACACTGCATCGTCTGCAGGGGACAGGGGAGAGTTTGCCGAGGTCAGAGTGGCACGCCGGTTCTTTCCTTTGGGCTCAGGCGTGTGTGTTCATTACTCCGACGCCTCTGAAGACCAAAGTGCGCATTGTGTGCTTCAACTTCAATTTCTCAATCCACTTACAGAGCTTCTATCTTCTTGCTCCAAATGACCTCCAAGCAGCCATATACATTAACAGCCTACATTTCACTACACCAGCGTCTCTTTGTCCATCAACATGTTTTTTCCATCAATAGTTCTCCATGTGTTAAACTGGAGACCCGAGGCCATCTCTGCCTCTCTATCGTGTGCCCATTTTTACCATCACGCTGCACCGATGCTGCACTAAATCTCCCTTCTCTAAATGACTGGAGTGGATGAGAGGTCACTGTATATATAGGGGAATGGGGGAGGAGGACAATGCAGGCTTCAGATGTGATGGAGCTGGCTTTTTCACCTCTTTATGAGCTGGGGAAGGTAAACGCTGGTTTGTTCGGGAATTTACTTGACTTTCTTCCTTCTGAGGATGAATTCAAACTCTCATTAGCTATCACTCTTGTGCCTCTTGAATTTTTTTTTTTCCAACCATCTTGACCACCCCTTTATCTCTTAGTACTCTGTTCCCTTAGCGACCGTTTCCAAGGTGCCCAATCCCAAGGGCTGGAGGAGGGGTCCAGTGATGTCATACATGCATAACTCTACACCTGTAATTCATGTCTTGTCATTCCTTCCCATCCATATTTGTCATATTTTTCTTCCTGCTTCCTCCTGATATTTTTTGATCTACTATTTTTCGTCCGTTTCACAAAATCTGAAAGGCTTTTGCACACTTTACCCCTCTCCTCCTCTATGGCTTTATTACACCTCAACAAAACTGCTCTCTTCCCGCCAAACTAAAATCCCCTCTTGCTCCAGAATCACTTTGTTATGTTCTAGTTTTTTCATTCAAACTTCTCATAATGTTAGTGTTTTATTTCAACAGTTCAGGAGCAGTGATGCTTCTCTGTTCACTAGCTGTTAAGAGACAGACAGTCGAGCCGCCCTCTGTCCTCAGTGTACATGGCTTTCTACATCTGCTCCATGTTTAAAAGGTCATTTGTCAAACCTGACATTTTCTGCCCTTACCAAAGGTTTCCTCAATATCCAGGCCGGCTCCCCCATTCAGAGTTGATGTTTTTTCATTTATTTATTTGCCTGGTATAAACCTTTTCTGACAATACGTTTCTCTTCAGTGTCAAAAGATATCAAAAGAGTGGGAGGCTGAATTCTATCATCTTGTAATGTTCAATAAAGTAAAGAAAGACAGATGTGGTCCCCTGTGCTGGTGGTGTGTGTGTGTGTGTGTGTGTGTGTGTGTGTGTGTGTGTGTGTGTGTGTGTGTGTGTGTGTGTGTGTGTGTGTGTGTTTATTTGCGTGTTCTTTGTGCGTGTGCATATGTGTGTCTGTGTATTGCCTGGGTAATGATGCCAAGGATTCTATGAAATGTAAGTTGCAACAAGAAGTGTGGTGGTTGGGCACTTACACACTCACTCATAGGGTTCTGATTGGGTGTGTGTGTGTGTGTGTGTGTGTGTGTGTGTGTGTGTGTGTGTGTGTGTGTGTGTGTGTGTGTGTGTGTGTGTGTGTGTGTGTGTGTGTGTGTGTGTGCCAGCAGGATGTTTTTACTCAGCAGTTACAGTTACTCTGCTGTTTCCCTGCATGTCCCTTTTGTTCCACCCCTATTCCACCATCTTGGTTTTTGTCCCAGACAGAAAGAGAACCCAGAACAAGACCCCCTACCTGAACACCGCCTCCCTGATAGTTTTCAAAGCTCCCCCTCAAACACACACTCTGCCCCTCTCTCATCTCAGCTATTTCTTTTAGCGCTCTCTGTCTCAAATTCAAAACAGCCTGACTAACATTACCATAATAGAGTCATGCCTGTAAGCATTCTGCAAAAGAACAACTTCAGTGTATAACATCACAATGTAAGAAGAGAAAACAAACATTTGACTGCTCTAAACAACATAGATAATCAAAACATTTAAAAAGGTGATGAAAAAACAAAACAACCACATTTTATGTGTTGGGAATACATTTTTTTTACTCTAAAAAAAAAGATGAAGTTTAAATTTGGTAAATACCTTGATTCTCATTTTCAGGCTGCAGCAGGAAGTGATGCTCTGTTTACCAAGTCATCAGGAACAGCACAGCACATTTTCAGCGTAGTTGCCATGGGGTTGTATTGTAGATCGAATAACAAAGTCCTGTTCCCCAAAATAATTATTACTTACAAATTTGGATACTTGTGTATCTATAATAACTATGAGCAACTTATATCAGCAGTTCACAGTTAACACATCCACATCTTCTACTCCCCCCGCCCCCGTCTGGTATGTCTGGGTTGCCAGGTTTGTCTCTGTTCCCCCAGTCTCAGTGGTCAGGATGTGGTCACTCAGTGTGTATTAACTCAATCCCTCTTTCAGTATCTGCTCAGCTGTGTGCTGTGGTGATGCAAGGACTCTGGTGGGCTTGTTGAATGAACTCTGTGGTTGTGCTGACAAATCAATGATAAAGAGTAATGACATCAACAAAGTAATGTATCTCCCTGTGCTTTCATTGACTCTCCCCTTTTTCTCCCTCAAACTCCCCTCTAAACATTGATGCCACCTTGGGTTTGAACTTCACTTTGCACTATAAACTATGTTTCCATCTCTTTGTTTGTCATTATAAGTACCTTTTATCTCCGTGGTTTGTTTCTCTCTATTGGTCTGCCTATCGTCTTAACTCCCTCTCTCACCCCCTCTCCCTTTCTCCCTCCCCCTCTCTCTCTATTGATCCAGTCATAGTTTTCTCAGTCTTCACAGTACTGGGCCGCTCTAATCAATACAGATAATTGTCTGCTCTCTCTCGATGCCAAACATAGTCTCCCCTTCTTCCCTCACCCTCCCTCCGTCCTTCCCTTTTTATCAATGAACCCCAGTCTTCCCTCACCCACCCCGCCCTCCACCCCCCTCCAGACGGGGATTCCCCCTCCCTTAATGACGGGAGATAACCTGCTTTCTTTACCGATTTTCTCCCACCCGCCTCCCCCCACGCACATCCCTGCCTCACCCGCTACCTCCCTTTCCTCCCTCGTTCATCGATTACCGTGAGAGTCAGGGCCTGGCCCGCCCGCCCTGGAGATGTAAACACACACAGCGCTCATGTTGTGGTTTAGTTGTCGTTCGACCCGCTTATTGTGCGTGGGCAGTTTAGTTAATCAGGTGGATCCAGTGGTTTTACCTGGTTTTAGACGCTTACTATGCGGACTGGGACCTGTGATCGTGCATAGGATGGCGGTGTACCTTCATCATCACCCAAATACACTATCACTTTTGCTTGTGACAACAAGGCAGACTTTCTTGATCAGTTAAAAGCCTGAATCCGGATTCTACTTTATCGAGTTCGATCGTGAAAAGATGCTGACACAACCGTTTGTTTTTTTATGGCCGGGAATATGAGCCTTCAAAAACCCAGCAGAAGTATGGGTTGACTTCATTTTATTTTTATAGCACAAAATCAGAAATGTGTCTCTGTGGGCTTTAAGATCTGTTAGACTTTAGATCCTTAGGCACTAAGAATAAGGACCCCCCGCTCCCAACAAACAAACCTTTTGACAGGAAAAAGAAAAACCTCCGGATGAGCACCCGAGGAGGGATCGTTCTTTCAGGATGGACAGAGGGCCAATAAGTGTTTTGTATACAGAGAAAACAAAACAAGTAGTATTAGAATACCAATATGGAGAAACAGAACAAAAATACAAAGTAAATAATGTGCCCAACATATCAAGTAAATATTAAGTCTAATAAAAACTGAAATGAAATGTAAAAGAGTAAAGTCTGTAGCGAACAAGCCTATGTCCACAGATGGACCCAGAGCAGCTTTGATATTCTGCTTCTACATATGAAATCTTGCGTGTTTAATAATGCATCCAGCCAACAAGGCAGGTTCCAGGCCTGCAGGTTATTGTGCTGTGTGTTTGTGTGTGCAGGTACATGTGCATGTGTTTTTCTATTCTTCTATGAATCAGACGTGTATCCAGCATCCAGCAGAAGTCTCTGATGTATACTCTATCACTGAACTCAATCTGGAGCGGCACGTAAACCACACAGGCAATATCAACGACAATATATATACAGTATATGTATCCTATGTTTACACAAATATCTCATATCCACTCACATCTGCTGCTGCTGATAGCTGAGGAATTGCTGTGTTTCTGTTTGGTCTTTACCACAAGAGGAGTAAGTGAGATGGAGTTGGGAGAGGGAAGAAGCCTGTCCATCATGTCGCTCTAAAAAATAAGATGATTTCCTGCATTATGGGAAAACAGACGAAAGCGAGATCCAATCATTTGTATTTGAATCGGGAAGGGTGGATTAGACTCTTATGAATATGTTTGTGCATTGCTGAGTTATCTGAATGATTGCGTGTGTGTGTGTGTGTGTGTCTGTGTGTAAACTTGTTTTTGTTTAAGATTATGTGTGCATGTGCACTTCTGAGACAAACAGAGAGTGAGTCTGGAGGCTATAGGCTCGGGTTAACACGTGTGTGATCAGACTAAGCAGGGCTTAAAAGGGCCAGCAGCAGGATGGAGAGGAGAAAAGAAGGGTGGAGGTGAGGAAAGAGGGGGTATAGTGTCCTGGGGGGGGGGGGTGGGTTTGTGGTCTGATGGGAGACAGCAGGGATCTTCCACGCCCCCTGGGAGTTGAACCTTCAACCCCCTAACCTTCCTCTAGCCCTCTGGTCATGGACTTGAACTCTGTAACCCCCTGATGGACAATCTGTTCTTCTCCCCAGTCTCGCTGCAGCGCTGTGCATGCCATTAACGGATAAATAGGATGTCTCTGTGTGTGTGTTTATGTGCGTGAATCTGGGATGTATGATTCAGGTCTTTGGTCAGTTGGCTTTGGCTTTGACGTCGGGTCTTGCCCCCTTTTTATTTAAGGCTTGTCAAACAGAAGAGGTGAGAAAGATGCCTGAAGTGTTTGGATTTTTAATTTTAAGTCTCTGATATCTCTCTATTTTTTTTAAAGCTGTGAGTTTTTTTTTCCCCCATTATTGGTATTTAAGAAGAGAATTCAATGCAAATCACATGTGCATTCTCAGTCATTCACAGCTCTCCGTGTGTCTTACGAGGACAGCAGCATTGAAGTTTATATATTATACTTGGATCATTCTTCACCTGTCTGTCATTAAAGTCATTCTCACCTCGGGTAAAATGGAGATACAGCAGTGAGGAAGACAGGACAGGGGACAGTTGGTGAGAGAAGGGAAAGGAGAAAAGAAGAGGAATGGGGTCTGATATATTCCTCTTGGCTGTTTTTACTCTCCTTTATTTCTCAATTTTTCCCTTGCTTGTGTTTGTGGGCTTTGCTTATTTGATCCCAGTTCCATTCAGAGCCTGGAAGAATCCAGACGCCTCCATCTCTCTTTCATTCAATCGCTCTTTCTCTCTGGCTTTCCTCGTGCTCTCCCTCTTCTAACCTTTGAGAATAAGAGCCTTGAATTTGAATTTCAGAGCAAGCTAGCCAGCAAGAGTCAGGTTTGGAAGGAGGAGGAGGAAGAGGTGGAGGAGGGGGTGTGCATTGAGAGCTGGGGGGGGGGGGGGGGTTGTTGAAGCAGTGGTCGTTGAGAAAGGGCCTGCTCTGCGCGTCCCCCGACCTCCCCCCTCAAAGGGGCCCCGATCGATACAAACTCGGAGCAATAAAGCTTTCCCCCTGTCATCTCTGCAGAATACAAAGCAGAATAGAGAGAGGGAGAGAGAAAGAGAGGGGGAGAGAGAAAAAGAGAGAGAGGTGAAAAGCTGTTCCGCTAGCCAGACCAATTTCCTAACCCCCCTCCTCCTCCTTGCTCGCTTCACCACCACCTCCCCAACACACCATCACCATCACCACCACCTCTATCACCCCCTTTCCTTACCTCCTTCATTTTATCTATCGCTCTTTTACCTCTCTCCCCAAATGCACACCATATCCCCCTGACTGTATAGCTGAGTAGCTATCTCTCCATAATAAATACAGCATGAATAAAGTATACAATAGATTCCCTCTTTCCCAAACTATGGCAGAGAAAAAGCTACAAAAAGGCAGAAACGAGGGAAGAAAAGTGGCAGAAATGGTGGTGCGAGAGCGAAAGAGGTTAAAACAACCAGGGAGTTTAGACTGGATGGAGAAACAAAAAGGAAGCATAGCTATATCTGGGGATGAAGTGTGAGTGTGTTTGGAGGTGAGGGGGGAGAAATCAGGGATCTGGTAAGAAAAGGAGGGAGGGAAGGGGGAGAGGGATTGCACCCAAAGAAAGATGGATGTAGTGATACAGGTAGAGAGGAGGCGGAGGAATATTGATGAGGAGGGGGAGGAGGGGTGGTGGTAGAGGAAGAGTCAAAATGTGTGAGGACCGGGGAGAGAGAGAGAGAGAGAGAGGGGTGAGGGGTCAAACAGCAATCCCTTAAATTGAGAGCCAATTACTCTAATTGTAATCTGGATTCAAGGCATAGAGACACGGCAGTGACAGACTCACTCAAGCAACACACTCTCTCTCTCTCACACACACACACACACACACACACACACACACACACACACACACACACACTCAAAACAGACAAAAGACAGCGTGTGTTGTGTATAAATCTCTACATGCTGTGAAACTGCAGATGTGCATGCATTTTATGTGTGCTTGTGTGTGCGTGTGTGTGTGTGTGTGTGTGTGTGTGTGTGTGTGTGTGTGTGCGTGCGTGTGTGAGTGAGTCCTTTTCTCCATTCTTCTCCTCTGAATGGTTGTGCAGGAGTCAGCCTGCCAATCAACTATTGTACTCTTGTCAATTTAATAATATTTCTGTGCGCTGACCTCCACACTTACAGCCATCGCTCTGTATGTGTGTACGTGTGTGTTTTGTGAGTGTGTTCCTATATATTTCTCTGTCTCTCCCTCTTTCACCTCAGCCTAACCCCCACCCCTCCCGCCCCCCTTCTATCTCCCTCCCCTGGTCCCTGTCTCTCATTCTCTCCTTTATTAGAAGAAGATAGTGCGAATCCTTCATCTCTCCTCCACTAATTCTCTCCGTTATTGTCCCTCCGTTAGGCCCTCCGTCTCTTCGCACTCCTTCACTTGTCCTCCTTTTCCTTTTTTGCCGTGATCTATATTTCTGGCCCTATTTTTCTAAAGCTTTCTCTCGTTCTATCCCTCTCTTCTTCTCCTTATATCCGTATCTTCTTTGCTCTGTTATCTCTCTCAGACCTCATCCCTCCATCTGCATCTTCACTTCCGCTGTCTAATCCTCTTCTTTCAGGCTCCTTCAACTCCTCCTGCCTCATTTCAACACTGTTTATTTTTGCTTTTTCATCATCATAGGCTCATTTTGTCAACTCCATGTCCCCCTCTCATTCCTCACCCTCCCTGCATCCTTCCTTCCTTCCTTCCTCATCCCTCTCTCTCTCCCTCCCTCCACCCCACTCGTTCCCTGGGGAGGTCAGTAATAATGGTAGTGATGGAGTGAGAGAGGGAGGTGCGATTATTGTCTTGTCGGGAGTCAGAGGAATCGATCGGCCCAGAAATATGAGGCGCGAGAAAGAGCCGCTGTGTCAGATACAATAACCACCCGCTCCCGGGGGCTTACACACACACATTTAGAAACACACACACAACATACAGACACATCCACGTATTCGACACCACCATACACATTTATTTGGTTCGACGCAAGTGCAGACACTAACACGCACGCACATTTGTAGCATCTTTCTTTTTCATTAACGCAATGCACACACATCCTTCTTCTTCTTCTTCTTCTTCTGTGGTGGAGGACTGTGGCAAGGCAGCCCAATCATCTACATGCTTTGATCTGAGACAGAGCGCAGAAGTAGATCTGTTCTGATCATTCTTCATGCACAGATAAAGGGCAAGGCGAGGAAAATCGCTCACACACCTTTCACTCCACGTAGCTATAAACAGACATAAACACACAAATACACGCGCACGGCGCACACACTGAGACCTTTCACTGCTGTTGCCTGGCAACGTGGCCGAGTGTCCAATCCGGAGTGGAGAACAGTGGCCGGTGATGTCACAGCTGCTGCTGACCAGCAGGTTTGAGGGAGAAAGAGAGGCAGAGAAAGAGGAAGAGGGGAAGTGAAAGTTTAAATTGGAGAAGAAAATGGGATAGGTTGTTAAAAAAGTGTGATGAAGATGAGGAGGTTTGAGGGAGATGAAGCAGATCAGCTGAGGAGCAAAGGCCAAGGTGAAAAAGATGACTTTTGGAAAGAAGAAGTAGAAAAAGATGAAGGTTTCTGTAGCTAAAGTAAAGGTTTTTTTGCATTTTAATTAGTAGAATTGATTCTTATTCTACACAACAGTTGGTGTAAGTAGACACCTCATGAAGTGGCCTTGACACCCCATGAGCGATGAAGGCCACCAGTCCCTCCCAGTAGACCCTCAGCTCTTGTGTCAGGTGAAGAGGAAGGAGAAGTGGAAGAAAAGGGAGTGATAGAAGCGAAAGAAAAAGATTTGAGTTTCAACCTTGGTAGCGCCGTGGGAGAGAGCGGTGTCTGTCTAGACAAGCCCGGCTCCCTATGGGCTGAGAGATGATATAGAGAGGAGGGAAACGGTGTGTGTGTGAGAGAGAAAGAGAGAGAGAGGGATGGAGGGGTGGAGGGCCGGAGGAAAAGGAGCGATTGAGTGGTATTAGGACAGGAGAGGAATAGGTGTTGTAAAGGTGTGGGTGGTTGTGTATATGTGTATGTGAGATTGTGCCGGTCCCATGGCAGCCAACAGTGTGAGTGTGTTTTAGCCCCTGCTGCTTCTCATACAAACCTCAACCTCTGTAGTCTGCACACTGCTAGACCTACTGTTTATAATCCTGAAACTCCTCATGGGGGCTACACCTGCACACACACACGCACACACATCTAAACACCAGGCTGGATTTGAAATCTTTCACCTTGCAGAATAGAGTCTTTCAGGACTGTGTCCAGCACTTGGTGGGTCCGTCACTGAGCTGCTCTCTGTCCCCTCTATAAGCAGAGGAATATGATGGATTACATGAATTAGAGCTGGTATGTGCTCCAGGCCCGCGGCTGCACTAGATATAGGAGGACCCAAGTCATAGAGGGAGGCTGAACTGGTTTGGAGACCCCACATTTGTCCCTGGGATGACCCATTCTACACACATTCTCCTCCCACCGTCCTCACCCCCAGCAGCTTTCAACCTTTTTCTTGTCTTTCTATTCTTCTCTTTCACCATCGTTCCTACCTTTTCCCTTCTGTGTTATTCCTGTTTTTTTTTCTTTACTATTCCGCTTTTGCTCCCCGTTAGTAACCCCCCATCCTCTCTCCCTGCCTCTCCCTCTCCCTCTCTGACAGTGGAGTGATTGATGGCACTCTAGAGGCCCCTGCCCCCCCCCCCCCCTCCTCCCTCGGGTCCCACTATCAGATTGTATGTGTGTGTGTATATATATATGTGCGTGTTGATGTGTTTCTTTATTATTCTACTAAAATATCTTCTGGTAGTGACCATAACAAACTCATAAATATATCTCGTATTTTCAAATAAATAACTAAAATAAAACCAAATTATTCATATTTTTTTATCAGGTTTTTTTTTTCAACCAAAATATATTTTTGTGTTGTATTTGCTGATATTTTGAATATAATTAAGACAATTTGCAGTAGGCCCAACATCATTAAAGTGTCAAGGCAAGAGTGGGGCTGGGTAGGGTTTCCATGGTAACCAAGGCTCAGACCTCCTTTGGGCAGGAAGGCCCCCCCATGACCATGAACTATACAATACATTATAAACACACACACAAACAGAGGACACTTAAATTTCCCCGCCATTTATTGGAGCTACCCAAACAAACGCACACACGCACACACAAAGACAGTCAAGTTGGTAGTTATGTGGGTAGATTGGAGTTTGAACAAAGGTCATGGCCAAAGCCAGGCTGCCCAGACGACCTCTGACACCAAGAAACGCCTCCTCTCCGACGCGCAGTCTGTCACCGGCTTTGGCAGGCCTGGCCGATGGATTCACTCATCACACACACAAACACAAACACACTGATTACCCACAAGGTAGACAAACAAATGTGTCCATTCATGCCCGGGTGATGCCAAACATAATCAGAAAAAATAGTGTGAGCAATTTAATTGATGAAATTAAAGATTTTTCTTCCGACTGTTTGGTGTCCAGGATGAAGGTGTTTGACTGTGATATGTTAGTTGATTAACACAATAAAAAAAAATAAACTATGAATTTGAGAAAAATTTAACGCTTGTAGGGCTGTAAATAATTCTACTTTTAATTATCAATTTAGCTGCAGGTTATTTCTTGATTAATTAATTCTTTCTTTTACCGTGATTTTTTCATTATTAATCAGAAATGTTATAAAACCGTAAAATGACTCATCAAGATTTCCCAGAGTCATATATGGTTCCTTGTTTCATCTCATCGTGTACGGCAAAACCCCCAAAACATTCCGTTTACCATTACAGTATATATGAGAAACCCTAATTGAATAATACAGTGGCAGGTTCATTTTCTGTATTCTAAAGATGGTTAATCATTAATTGACTAATTAGTCACTCAAGCTTCAAAGCCAGCTATCTAACAACAACAAACAAACAGTTTGAGCCTCAAGAACGGTTCTGTCCATGTTTTAAAAAACAAGTTTTTGCCCTTATTTTGTCTTCATGATATACTTATATTTATGTGTTTTGTATGTATTTAAGGACATATAAAAAAAGATGTGTCTCTATATAACTTAATGCCCTTTCGGTGCAGTATATGCACTTCTCAGTGAGCGTCTCTGCAGCAGTACATTGGGCCGTTGTAAATCACCACATAAAGTATTTATAAGGTTAAACTTGGGAACTCTGCTGCCGTTAGCTTTTGAATTAGTGAACTCAGACCAAGGGAGAAGGACGGTGAGGGAGGGGGGTGATCAGGGGTCCACATTGGATCCGCTCTTGCGGACGGAGCCTGTTTGTTCATCAGGATTAGAGAATCAAGAGTGCCACCTTGTGGTAATGCACACCATCAGCAGCAGTCTGACACCGTCAGATGAATGCAGTATTTCTGCTGAAGCGTGCTTTTCTGGGTCCTCAATACTTAATTTCACTGATATATCATCTTCCTAGCATGTGGGTGGCACTGATAGCTCAGTTTATCTGTAATGTTCCACTTTCATGCCACATCTACGCAAAACATGAAGCAATTCTGTGGTGTATCAGTGTGTGGGGTGGTCAGTGGTACAGTGAGGGTTGTGACTGACTTTTTCTTTCCGCTCTGTGTCAGAAAGGAGCTGTGGTTGACAAACTTAGCTGAGGATGTCTCATTTATTCTCTAATAGGTGCCGACCTCCCTCTACAGACCACCTTACACCCCCTGATGTCCCACTTACAACCCCTGCAGTCCTGCGTCCACATAAATATCACTGTAGAGACACTCATGACTCATGGTAAAAAATGTTTAAAAAAACAAAACAAGTCTGG
Source organism: Labrus mixtus (assembly GCF_963584025.1). Lineage (NCBI taxonomy): Eukaryota > Metazoa > Chordata > Actinopteri > Labriformes > Labridae > Labrus > Labrus mixtus. The sequence continues at coordinate 15,772,434 of NC_083622.1, read as the reverse complement.
GAGAGGTTATTGAAATTGCTGAAATTTGAAGAAAAACTCTAAAAAGTTTGTTTTGAAAGGTTTTAAAGGCACACTGGGTCACATAGTGAAAGTGTATTGCACAAATTAAGTTCAGAATGTCAAGCTTGCTGTTTTTTTTCTTGTGAGTGAGCGTATGTGAGTGCATGTTTCCAGCATCGCCATCACTTTCCATCAGTACCCGTCATCCCCCTCTTTTTTACACCACGTTTATCTCTTCAATCTCCTCCCTCACCCACTCGCTAACCTCTTGTCCCCTCTCTTTCTTTCTTTCTTTCTTTTTTCTTTCTTTCTTTTTATTTACTGTAATATTTTTCTCTCCTCTGTGTGCTGAGTTCCAACTCTTTTGAGGCTTACTTCCTGTTGTGTTGCAGGATGTGGGGGAAGAGGCGGGGCTTGGGGGTGTGGGCTGTCATGTGCACTTGTAAGAGAGAGAAGGAGAGAGAGAGAGAAAGGGAGGGAGAGAGTGATTCTCTCAACCATATGATTTAAAACACTCCTCCTTTTGGTGAGAGAGACAGAGAGGGGGGACACACTCTCACACACAGATATGACCAAGACAGCAGCGATAGCAGCAAAGGACTTCTCCAGTATGTGGTTGCCAGGTGAGTGACTGTCTGTGCAGCTCTCTCTCTCTCTCTCTCTCTCTCTCTCTATCGGCCTTCATTTACAGAGGCCAATTAAGCTGGGTGTGTGTGTGTGTAAGAGAGAGAACTCTGTGTCTGTTGATTAATGCCACTGGGTGCAACAAGCTCGTCTAATTAGAGAACATCAAAGAGCGGGAGATGGGACGAAGAGAAAGATGTGGAAGGATGGAAGGATGGATGGACGCCTGTCACAGGCAGAGGGAAAGGTCAGACACCTAGCCAGTCCATAGCCTCTTTGACTCTGTGTCTTTGTGTGAGTGTGTGTGTGTGTGTGTGTGTGTATGTTATTGTACTGAAACCTACTAGAAATATAAAAATCATTGCTGCAGCCCAAATGTCTCGTTGGCCATTTTCCATATTGTGGTAATTTTTTACATTTTCTTAGTCAAACTCGTCTTTTCTTTATTGTCTAGCACTGCAGCAGTGTTAAACTTGTGTTAGTTTATAAATATTTAGCTTAAAATTGTTCTTTTCATAACAACTTTGAAACCAGTGTTAACTTTCTGTGTGTGTGTTCAGTGTGTCTGCGCTTTTATGAAGCACCCTGTCTCTATAACAATCTTTTATTAAAAAGGCCGGATAATCAAAGGGTAAACAGCTAAAATAATTGTCATCTCAGGAACAAAAGAAAAAGAATACTCAAACAAAGCAAAACAAAATGTGACTCCTCTGCCTCTATGTCCTCGTTGTGGTGGTCAGAGCATCGCTGACAGTAGAGTCAGATAAAGTCTCAGAAGACTGACGAAGACTTTTAGAGAAAGTTCATCAGCTTCTTCAGACTCATCAATTACCAGAAATCATGTCTGAAATGTCAAATAGGTCATATTTTCATCTTTTGGACGTCATGATGTGATTTATAAAAAAACAACATTCATGGACAGTGTCTTATACTGATTGTTTATCAAGGAAGTGATTCATTAGTTTAAAAAACTCTGAGTCAAATCTTAACCTGATGCGGTCACTGCTGTGACCTCCCGTAACTCCGACCAGACTGACACATCCTCAGCACCACACTGCATCTAACAAAGAACACAACCTATTGATCACAATGTAAGTGAAACAATATTACTGTGATCATATAGAAGCTTATTGCCAACAAAGTCAAAATAAATCATTTTGATTGCTTAATTAATTCAGATGCATTTTATACAGTTATTCACAGTTAATAATAAATGATTACGGTTGATTTATTGGTTCAACAGTTTTGCTCATTTATGCCAGAATTAGTAGGAGAATAAAAGAAGAATATTAGGTTATGGTGTTGGCTAAACAGGAGATTTTTCCTGATTTAAATAAAAATTGTATATATAATTGTCTTGCCTTCTGCAATTACAGCTTTATTCATCTGCTCAAAGTGCATCAATGCAGAAAGGGAAATTTAATATTTTTTTGTACAGAAAATTTGCATTATTATGCATCCAATTTCTACTGAGAGGAAGATTTTGCCAAAAGGACATCTGTCTAATTTCCAGCAGCATTTACATTCATTCCAAAGGTTTTCAAAAGGCTTATATTTGGCAATATAAAGAATTTACAACTTTTGTTATAAATAATTGGAGTAGAAACAAATGTAAAGTCATAAAACTACAAACAGTGTCAGCAGTGCAGTCAACGAAATGTCATGATCAGCCTGCTGCTGTTATATCACCAATTCCTGTTTTTCACTCACACTCATACAGATGTGTTAAAGCTGCTGAGCTGGATGATAGTTATAGTTACAAAATTGCCCCCCCCCCCCCCCCCCCCCCCCCTTGCGCTGCTTGGTCTTATTAAATCCGTACTTACTATACATGACGATTCCGGTTCCCAGACAACCTCCTTTGGTACTGGGCTTGTCCAGAAACAGGAAGTGGAGTTTGGCAATTTTGTAACTATAACTATACTATTGGAAGGAGGGGGGGGAGGGGGGGGGGGGGGGGGAGTTGCAGCAAAGTTTCATCTCAGCCAAAATACCCAGAGGAGAGTAACAGAAACAGTCCGGACTGAACACACACTCTGTTGTTTCGTGTTCATTTCTGTTGCATCATTTATTCATGACACAGGATTATACAGCATTTAATTTGCTCTGTTTAAGATACAGTGTGTGTGTGTGTGTGTGTGTGTGTGTGTGTGTGTGTGTGTGTGTGTGTGTGTGTGTGTGTGTGTGTGTGTTTTAGCTCTTGTGTCCCACCAGGTCAGAGATAAACCCAAAGCTTTGTTGTAAGATTAGCATACCCTGTAACAGATTAATGATGAACACAGCAGGCATAGTAATTCAACCTTGTACTCGTAAATTCAGATTTTTTGTACCCCAAGATGAAAAAGGAGACGCTGCTCAAAAGAATCTCCCTCCTTATTTCATACTAATTATTAATTCAAAATGTTAAGATGTTCATAACATGTTACTCTGCTCTTGAAACTAGTTGTGTGTTTGTGCATGGGTGGTGTGTTTAGAAGAGAGGCAGGGTTTTGTAAGACAGAGTGAAAGAGAGGGAGAGAGCAGGCTAATATTAATAGCCACGCTGACAGTAAGTGTTGGGTTTAGCACTCTGCGTTCAACCCGGTACAAGGGGAAGTCGGGAGGGGAAGTGAGAAAAAGACACAGCATCTTGATATACTGTCCCACTACTGTATTACTGACCACATTATCCACCATGCTTCTGTCTGTAGGCCATTTTGAGCCATGAATCAATACACACCTTCGCCCGTGAGCGGCCAGTACTGTACAAGAGGCAGCGCTTAGGGAACATCACCTTGCAGCTGTTTTATGAGAGGGACAATCATTTTATATGGTGGATTTGGCTTTGCTGCTGAAAACTGAACATATAACACAAAATAGTCCAATTAAATATAAGATCAACTTTTTAAGATCAAAGTTTTAAACATGTTAATCCTGAGCAGAAGTCGTCACACATTTTAGTGCAGATTCAGTGAGTTTCACTGAAAATTATGCAACTGTGGACTGGCCTGTAACATGTAGCCATTTATAAAGTTGGGAAAACCACAAATTGACTCTAATAATACAATAACCAGATATTTTGCATGCACACAGCCGTGACCAAATTAGCTTTTTGCAGAAGTCCGTTTATTTGAAGGAAATCCTGCGGTCATTTAGTGTGTGTGTGTGTGTGTGCGTGCGTGTGTGCTTGTGTGTGTGTGTGTGTGTGTATTCCCTGACTCCGGGTTATAACCCATGTGACAGCAGAGAGGAGCTTTTACAGCTAACTGTTCCCCCTTTCCCTAAAATGCTGTATCTACCAAAGTCCACTGTTTTCCTAATTGTTCAACAAGAAAGACATGTTTCTGTGTCTATGATCTAAGCGATGATGACATCCAGGTCATGGTTATCGAAAGTTAAGTCTCTAAAGGTTACTCGTTTTGAGTTAAAGATCTTGAAAAGGTTTTTTTCCTCTCATTCAAAAAGCTTTTTAATTTATTAACTGAGCTGAAGAGAACTGAAACACCTTTGTGATGAGAGACACTTGACCCTTGTTTTGTGCTTTAGAAATGTTGCACTGACCTGATGCTTTGGTGTTTAGAAACTGTGCATCAGGGCAGCGGTGGTCAGTTGTTCATGCTCTTCATGTGTCACTGCTGCCCCCCAATGGTGAAAATAGTGCTTGACCGCTTTATGGTCGGCATTACAGATAGTCAAAAAATGAAATCTTTGTTTTCTTCTTTAATATTACGAAAGACGGCTAAAAAATTGACAGAACAATTACAATGCATCGTGGCTGTTTGTTTAAATCTGCAATAAGAGGGAAAACAGTGAAACTAGAAGGTGAGAAGAAGAAGAGAGGACGAGGTTAAAGGCAACAGAGAAAGAGGAGGAGGGAGACTGAGAGTTTATTATGCAGGTGGCAGATATAATTAGTTGGTCGTTGGGCAGATTTGCATGTTTTCACAAAAGGGAAGTAGCTGTGTGTGTACGTGTGTTGTACGTGTGTGTGTGTACGTGTGTGTGTGCATGTGTGTGTGATTGTTTTCTTGTAAAGGAGAGGGAGAAAAGAGAGAAAAAAAGGTTTCAAATGGACATAACAAAAAGTTGTTTTTCTGGTTTCGGGCAATCAAAAAATGACTTTTAGTGAGATGATTTCATTGATTAACAAATGATACTTTGCACACACACACACACACACACACACACACACACACAAGTATAGAAACATGAACACAACCTCACACTTCATATTTTCTTCCCATTATCTCTTTAATCTTTTTGCTAAAATACCTCATTCTTTTTGGAATACACTGACTTACATTTCTTGCCCACCTCATAACTCTGCTGCAGCCGTACGCTGCATTATAGTATCAACCAGGAAGTGATGTGGCCTTGTAATGAATGACACACGACAGGAGACATTTTTAGCACCGACTCTCTCCCACGTATACACATGAGTTAAATTTAGAACAAGCAAACACCTTTACTCGACCTACTCCTATGTAAACCGCTGGTTTGGAAAGTATGAATGAATGTGGGTTGGATTGATCTTGTGAATGATTCAGTCTCATTGTTTATTGTACAGTGTGTAGGCCCGGGCTGTGACCTGAAAACACTCTAACCATCCTCACCATCCTTTTTTCCCCTTTTGTCATCAAGATTCTAATCAACTTCTTTGCAAACATTTATTATTCTGCTTCGGGGCACACTTTCCTGATCGCCTGACACAGATTTAAGAATGGACCTCGCTTACTTATTTGTGTGTGTGTGTGTTTCTGTTACAGATATCAGGATGTCAAAGCCAGGAGAGGTGGAGAAAGTGGGGGCGGACTCACCGTTGGAGGGCACAGGTAAGATGTGCTGCTGTTAGTGGAAGCAAATACAAATATCTCTATAGATGTACACTACTAAACAGGAATTTAAGGATCACATATATTACATTTTTTATTACCAAATTATCAAATGTAATGGCAAGGATACAGTGAATGATTCTATTTATTTTTACAATACTTTACTTCACAAAGTCCAATAGTAGATCAGCTGTGCACCATTTAAAAAATGTGTTCCTTTGTTTTGTTTGAGATGTATATATGATGTGTCAAAAGACTTTTTAAGCATGTTATTTTAGTCCTCTAAAACGTGATCGTTTCTCACTTTTTCCTTTACCTCCCACACAGATTCAGAGCGGAATGGACCTGAATCAAATCACCAGGTACGTCTGACTCTTGTGATTATTAGCATGATCTTCCGCTCACGTTCACCTACATGACTGATCCAATGAAAACAAACCATCGCTGATTTTCTTTAGAGCTAATTGTTTCGTTTGTCTTCAACATTTTTTTTCAATTATTTTTTATTTAATACTATAATCTATATGGTGTAAAAAAAAAAAACAGAGAAAAATATGTATCAAATTGTCTCTCAGAGAAAAAAGTCACATGTTGATATCTTCTTTTTTACTCTCAAAATATAAGAATATATAATTGTTAATGAAACCAAACAGAAAAGCAGAAAATCTTCACATTTAAGAAGTTTGAAGCTTATTTGCATATTTGCTTATAAAATCACAAATATGTTAAAAAATATATATATATATAATTTTGTGTTATGTATCAACCTTTTGCATTTAATAAACAGATTGATAAATTAAATGCAGTTAAGATTATTTTGGGTTTTAAATTCTAACTTGAAGTGTTTTATTCTCCTCCTGCAGGCTCAGTCAATGAAAGTCAATCCGTTTTCTCTTTCACCAAACCTGAGCAAGGTGAGTGTGTGTGTGTGTGTGTGTGTGTGTGTGTGTGTGTGTGTGTGTGTGTGTGTGTGTGTGTGTGTGTGTGTGTGTGTGTGTGTGTGTGTGTGTGTGTGTGTGTGTGTGTGTGTGTGTGTGTGTGTGTGTTTGTTTGTTCATGTGTGCCATGTTACTTAACTGCCTGTGCATGTCTCTGCGTATGTCTGGGCCAATGTTTGTGCATCTTTTGTGTTTTCACGTCACACAATAGCTTTATTGACAGTATAGCTGCCTCAGCTTTGTATTCACTGCTATGAATTCAATCGCTCTTTTGTCGTGCTCAACAACGTTGAGGTTCATAATGTGTCGACTCCCCACCCAGAATCCAATGTAAACATATACACAGAGGAGAGATGGAGTATGATGGCACTCTCCCTTCACAAAGCACTTTTAGACAAAAAAAAAAGAAAGTATAATGCTACAACTCCCTAAAAAGTGAGATCTGTCTCATTTGCATACCACCGAAGATATGCAAATCAGTTAGCTGGAAGAGTCCCCCTCATGCCAGTTCAAACATGCCGGATCTGGGGAGAAACGATCATCCCTTTGTGTAGGAAAAAGAGACACAAGTGGGCTTTCATTGCCTGAGACTAACTAGAGACACATATCTGAAACTGCTTACAATAAGGTAAGTCTGAGTAGGTACAACCTTCTAATTGGCTTTTTGAAGTTCTTCGAATAGCATTTTACTTTTTATTATTTTTAGATATTAACTTCTTTTTTCTCTATCACTGTCTGACTTTTTGGTGCATGAGAGCTTTTTACACTGACTGGCTGCCAATCGTGTTGCAGAGGTCAAGTGTAAATTCTCTTTTCAGGAGAGGGAGGAGGATTTTTCTGAGGGATTTCATTGTTTTGCTCAACATATAATTCGGTATTTGTTTTTCTGTTTCCCCCACAGCATAAGATGGAGGAGTGTGGTGAGATGTCCCCGGCCCTCCCTCTCTCTCACGGACCGACCCCCTCACAAACGGCTCTGCAACATACACAGCTCATGCTGACCGGCTCCCAACTAGCAGGGGTAAGTCAGTTTTACAACAAATGCACATGGACACAAACTTTGCTTTTTGCTTTTACTCTGCTTGCTTCTCTGTTGCTGCTTATGAAAACTTTATTTCCTCCTTTATCTCCCCCTGTTCATTCCCTTCTTTTCTTTTCTCCTCTCCTCTCCTCTCCACTCCTCTCCTCTCCTCTCCTCTCCTCTCCTCTCCTCTCCTCTCCTCTCCTCTCCTCTCCTCTCCTTCTCCTCTCCTCTCCCCTATTTTACTCTCTGCCAGTTGACAGCTCTGTTGCCAGCACAGCAGCAGTTGTTGCTGCAGCAGGCTCAGGCTCAGCTCCTCGCTGCAGCTGTGCAGCAGTCCAGTGCAGCCCATGCCGCTCACGCTGCCCACGCAGCCGCCCAAGCCAATCAGCAAGCTCAGGCAGCCGCAAATCAGCAAGCCCAGCAGCAGCAGCAGGCAGGACAAACAGGGCAGCAGGCCCAGCAGCAGTCCCAGGGACAGGGGCAGAGCACACAGGACCAGACAGCCCAAAGTGTCCCTGTCCCTCCTCCTCCACCCCAGCTCACACTCTCTCAGCCAATCCAGCTCACCGCCCAGGTACTGCCTGCCAATCACAGCTTCTTCCCGATGAACGGCTTGATTGAGTAACCAGTATTAAACCATGGAACAATTCTTCTTGCATGTCTTTTGTGTGTTTCATGATTCACAGTTTCCACCTTGCATGAATGAACATATTTTCCCTTTTTCTCTCATCAATATACAAAAACAAAGTGGTTCCACCTACATTGGACGTACATCAGCAAATCTCCTCCAGTGGAAAAAAAGTTGACCCACTTGTGCAATTTTGTGTCTCTCATACCTCTATCTATCGTTATGTTTGTTTTTATTGCATCTCTGATCTGTGATTTCTTTCTTGTTGATCAGGACATCCAGCAGTTGCTGCAGCTTCAGCAGTTGGTGCTGGTGCCCGGCCACTCGCTCCCATCCCCTGCCCAGTTCCTCCTGCCACAGGCACAGCAGGGCCAGCAAGGTGGTGACTCTTACTGAAACAGATTTTTGTTTTTTTATTTTGCAACCATAAGACAGTGATTTTAAGTTTAAATCCAAATTTTAAACTACAGTAATTTTGACCAAGTTTTTTCTTCCTCCCATCAGGACTCCTTTCGACACCAAATCTTCTTTCGCTACCTCAGCAAAACCAAGGGAGCCTGCTGTCTGCTCAGACCAGAATGGGACTCCAAGCACAGGTAGGAGGAAACTTTCAAGCTTTTAGTCAGTGGAAAAAAAGAACACACTCTCTTTTTAAGTCAAAACAAACCTCACATTCTCACTTTCAATCCTCTGATGTTGTCTCTGCTGAAGCGAGATAAAAGTTTGGATGTGAGCGGCGGTGGAGGCATGACCACGGTGCAGTCTGTGACCACTCACCCCGAGGAGCCCAGTGACCTGGAGGAGCTGGAACAGTTCGCCCGCACTTTTAAACAGAGACGCATCAAACTGGGCTTCACACAGGTAGGCAGAGACACCTGATGCGTTTGTGTGCATGTGCAGGGAACATTAGCACATGATGTTTTGGGTTTGGATTTGTGTCAAACTGTACCTCTTCCATGTTTTCTCTTCAACAGGGAGATGTTGGTCTGGCCATGGGGAAGTTGTACGGCAATGACTTCAGTCAGACCACAATCTCTCGCTTTGAAGCCCTCAACCTGAGCTTTAAGAACATGTGCAAGCTGAAGCCGCTGCTGGAGAAGTGGCTCAATGATGCAGGTGAGCTCTCTTCAGAAAATCCTCGCTACATTGAGATCATCGTAGGAAAAGAAGAGATTTGGAGAGTATAACTGATCTTAAATTCATATTGTATGTGTGTTTTTCTTCATCAGAGACTATGTCTATAGACAGCACCCTGCCTAGCCCCAGCTCCCTGACTTCTCCCTCTTTAGGCTTTGACGGGCTTCCTGGGCGACGCAGGAAGAAGAGAACCAGCATTGAGACGAATGTACGAGTGGCACTGGAACGTGCATTCATGACGGTAATAATCAAACAAATTATTTCTTTAAACATCAATCTACTCATCTGAGCTTTCAAAAGGATGAATATTACAAGCTCCAAAATAGATTCATTTTCTGGCCATATAACAATCATCTAAGATAAGATGGAATATTTGAATAATAACTGGTTCTAATGTGCTAATATACATTTTAAGTATGTAAAAAGAACCATGTGTGTATTTGTGTAACAACAGCACAACTTATTGAGTTGTATTGAACTGATTTTTTTTAACATTTGACTCTATAGTAATACTTACAAAATAAATTGTCAAACACTACATTACCTCAATTTGCTCATTCAAAAAGGAGTTATTAAATCCTACCTCTTTATTATTATTATTATTTAACAACTGAAAGCGCTCCGATGACATGAGGAGTTTGATGAGCTTTTAAATAATTGTTTTAATACTTCAGTCTTCTGCTGTCTTTTCCCTGCAGGGTTTTTAATGGCAGGTGTTTACTGTGTGTCAATACGAATGATTCATGTCTTTGTGATTTGAATGTTTTACATCATGTTTGACACAAAGCGCTGCATCTTAAGTCTGTTCCCCTGTTTCCTCCTCCTTTCCTGCAGAACCAGAAGCCTACCTCAGAGGAGATTCTGCTGATCGCAGAGCAGCTCACGATGGAGAAGGAGGTGATCCGGGTCTGGTTCTGCAACCGCAGGCAGAAAGAGAAACGCATCAATCCCTCCAGTGCCACTCCTCCCCTGCCCAGCCAGGGTCCCACTGCCCCAACGACGCACAAACAACCCTGCTACAGCCCTCACATGGTGAATATCCAATACTGACACCACTAACATGTGTTAGTTGAATGTTAATAAATGCATCACAGTGTGTTTCAATGTGTAAATAATAAACTGTTATTGAACTGCCTGTAGTTAAGAAACCTGAACATGCCTCTCTCTCTCTCTCTCTCTCTCTCTCTCCCTCTCTCTCCCTCTCTCTCTCTCTCTCTGCCAGATGTCCAGCCAGCTGTCGCAGGCCGTGACCAGTCTCAGCACAACAGTGACTACCATGTCCCCCGTCTGCCCCCTGACTTCCAGCCTCACCTCCACCCATCCCTCCCTTAGCTCTGCACCTTCCCCAGTGACTCCTCCTCCTCCTCCCCGCAGCCCAGCCACTCCCAGCCACAGCACACTCAACCTGAACACGGGGTAAGAGACCCTGAGACTTTGTCAGACACAACATGGGAATCCATACTTAACAGTTACTTCACTGCAGTTAAGGTCAGGGCAAATTAGGAATTTAAAGTGTCAGTTCACCCTGTTATGTTAAAAAAAAATCCTTTACATTTTAGAGATATATAGTTTTCTACTTTCAGGATCTATTTTCAGGATATGTGTCTACTGTTGCCAAATGGGGCCAGTTTACTTAAAGAGAGCGATTGCCAGACGGTTAAAAATCTGGCAAGTCCTTGAGATCGCCTCATCTCACCTTTATCTGATGTTGAAATGTGGGATTGGGTTTGACAATATTTGTTTTAGAAACTGCCAAAATCAAACAGTTTAGACCGCTTCATGCAACCAGGGATCAGGTGTTGTGAGGTAAGAGAGTTGGCAGGGTTGAAGCTTTTCCTCTTCTTTGTTCACTTTCACACAACTTATCTGCTACTTTTCATGTGTACAAACAAAAGACAAAACTATGAACGCCTTGCCGGAGAAGCTATCTGAAAATGTGAGCTGTTATCCCCACATTTAAACAATCTCCAGACCTCTCTACAACATCTCGCTTCTCATCCTGCCTTTCAGTGCGGCCTTTCAGAACAACTGTAAACACTCAACGCTAGTCTTGAGATTAAACAACACATCATTAGAATTAAACACACCTGGCCGGAGATATCTGCCTCAACACAGCTTTTGTGGATGTGAATCAAATTAAATTTGAGGTGTGGATTATAGTTTTAAGAGCAACAACAAAAACGTTTAGTTTGGATAAATTACAAAATACACGGTACAGTTTTCTAAGTACGGAGGAATTGCTTAATACAATTATAAATACTCCTTTTCTTAATTATTATTTCTTAAATAGTCTTATTAGAGTGTTTATATGGCTATTAGAAATTTGAATGGTAATTTAAAACAGTTAATTATGTGCTATAGACATTATTCTAAATAGCAAACACATAGTGGTTGTTGTAAAGATGGTCAGACATATTTTTCAGTGCTGTAATCCTCTCAGCCTGAATTCCATTAGTTTTAAATATATTGGCTGGGCTGTTCCAAAACCTAAATCAATGAAACAAAACCTGCAGCACCTGAATCTATACATTCATGTGATCAGGCGAACTGACCCTTTATTTATAGCAGTTGTGACATTGTAACATTCATCTGAGTCTTATTATGAAAACCTCACCGTTTGTCTGTTTGCCACCACAACTCTACAAACAATTAAACAAGCACAACACAAACGCTACAACCGCACATTTCCATGATTTACTCAGCATGAATACTGCTCTTTGCTCGGTTCACCTGCAGTTTGTAGTTAAATTCTTGATACTGTACACACACAGCGATTGTTTCCCTTGTGCACACACTGATATCTTAACATGCCATTGGGCACCACTGCTCCCTGCTGTGCCCACTGCTTTTTAACCCTGTGTGTGTTTTTGTGTGTGGTTCTTGTGTTCACAGCTTATGGCGTATGGGTAAAAAGAACGGTGACGTGTCTAACTACATCACCGATTTTGCTGCAAACTTGAGGTGAATGCGACAGAGACACTTCCATCGACATACACAAACATGAATACACACTTATTCAGTACAGAATGATGTTTTCTTGTATGGAGGTGTTGTTTCTGAAATGTCTGATGTGTTCTGTGTTTTTCTACATTTCTAACCTCTTGTTTACACCTGTACAACAGACCACAGCTCTTTGCATGCACGGGGCTGAATTCGCCCTCTGCTTGTCCTTGCTGCTAAACCTGCTTTTTTTTCTCTCACCTTTCTCTTCTGCCTGTCTGTGTTTGTGTATATGCTTGCACTTGTTTGGTGCTGCGTGTGTGTGTGTGTGTGTGTGTGTGTTTGACACAACAGGAACACTGTGATGGGAGTTAACACAGGGATGAGCCAAGCCCTTCTCGGTAACAATCCCCTGGCTACTATCCAAGGTGTGTGTGTGTGTGTGTGTGTGTGTGTGTGTGTGTGTGTGTGTGTGTGTGTGTGTGTGTGTGTGTGTGTGTGTGTGTGTGTGTGTGTGCGTGTGCGTGATTGAAAAGAGACACACTAAAATGGGTTTATTTTTGCAGGGGGGGGAAAAAACACCAAATTCAGCATCAGCATCACAGATAGGGAGAGTTTAATTCTAGAGGTCATATCATAGTTACAGGGGTGCTTCATGATTCAATTTGTGGTGAAAACTTACAGCCATAGAATACATTAAAATGTCTAGGGAATAGTTTTTCTTTCAAGCACACCGGGCATACATTTTCCTCCTCTAAAACACAATCTGTTGTCTAACTTAGCTACTATCTACCTACACACGCATACACGCTTAAAATACATACTGTACACCACACATCTCCTCACACAACAGCACAGAGGGTACACAAAACATGTACAATGCTGTCAGAATGATCACCAAATAGTCCCCACCAGCGTCAGCAGAGCTAATTTTTAATCATACTCTGAAATGTGAGGAGTGAGGAGGTGCAGAGAGATGTATGAAAAAGAAGAAGTACGAGTGATGAGTAATACAGTCATTCACGGTAGGTGAATCAAATCGCACGGGTAGACTGCAGGCTGGAGATATGGGTGGATAGACAGTGGAGGGTGATTGCTCATCACCAGTGTGAAGCAACTGACATAGATAGAATCAAGAAGAAAGGCCTTATTGCTCATCTGTTGCCATTGACATCCATTAATTCAACCCATCGTGTGTGTGTGTGTGTGTGTGTGTGTGTGTGTCTGTTAGTGATCTTGGTTACGTGAATGTGTGGGCTAAGTTTTGGTACGTGCGTCTGTGTTGTCTCTCTCATCTCTCATCTCTTCATGTCATCACTCATCTCATTTGTTGTTCAGTATCAGGAAAGCTCAGAGGCTAATGTTTTTTTTTGGGAGGATTTTGTTGATATTTCTGTGAAATGTCCACGATGATACCAAAAAAATGATTTCAACGTCAACTTTAAATGTCACGTTTCTTGCGTCAGAGGCAGAACAAGAGCTACATTTTTGACTCACCATTTCACACCACTTTGAGCTTCAATACACACCAACAAGAGAGCCATCTCTGTGGAGGCAAAAATAACAGCGTCTTCACCTAAAGTAGCCAGAACAGACCGTAACGCATTGCACCCACAAGACTTTGTGAGCTAAGAGTAAAAGAGATGCTCTGTGCTTTACCTTAAAAAAGAAAAAGAAAGAATAGAAAAGAAAATGTGAATGTTGTAGCTGAAGGCAATAGAAAATATAATAAGAAAATATGATATGGCTGCATTCTGTGTGTTCAAGAAATGCTGCATGAAGCACCAGTCACAGCCAATCAACTTTGTTTCCATAACAATAGACATCTTGCTCTGCTGTAACCCACAAATTAGTCTAAGCTACAAATATCAGACAATTTTCAGTTACAACAGGTTTTTTTTATCTTTATTGGCATTTTCAAAATTGTGTTTGTCAAACAACTGTCTCCCCTGTAAACCTTCACTCAATGACTGACAGGTGCGTGCAGCACTTTTTTACTGAGTAACCACACTCTGAGCGCAGTGTGGCCGCTCCCTCTGCTCTCTGTTTAAAAAGAGCTGCTGGCGGTTATTCCCCACCTCCCTCTGCTGAAAGCAACAAGTTCAGGCGCTTTGTCTTGCTGTGTTTTGTAGGAAATGATTAACTTGAGTGGTGGTAGATGAGGTAGCCTGAAGGGTTGTTAATGGACAGGAACCCAAAATGTATTAATATATTATTTGTTTGTTTATCAAGCACTTTTCCAAACTCCAACTTAGTGTTTTACAAAGGCAGCTAAATCAAACAGGTGGGTCATACAAGTATAAGCACATCAAGGGTTAAGGAATAAGAAATCTATTTTAAAACAAAAGAACTCCAAAAGACATAATTCTTTTAAAAGAGCATGAAATTGAATTAAAAAAAAATCATAATCAGGACAAATGTTGCAAATAAATTTAAGACGGGTTAAGAGATCACTCACTCAGCAGACCTGATCTTCCCAGGCAGATTATTCTGTAGCTTCAGATCCATCATAGCAAACACTTGGAACCTTTGATGATAATTGACAACTACTCATAAGTGTTGTGTATCAACAGCTTATTAACAAAAGTTAACTTTACCATGATACAAGTGAATGAATGATTGCAAGGACAGAAAATAAATGAAGTAATAAAATAGATGAATAAGAAAATAATTTAAATTCTGAAATATTGTTAATGATTGTTGAGTAACTTCTCTTCTCTCTCCTGTCCTCAGCCCTAGCAGCCAGTGGTGGCCAGCTGCCTCTTTCTAGTCTTGAGGGGGCCAGTAAGGTGATGCTGGGGGCCTCTGGGGGCCAGGCAGGCCTCCACTCCTCCCTCTTCCTCAACCACCCAGCCCTACTCCACATGAGTCAGAACCCCGGCGCTGGACTGCTCAGCGCTGCAGTAGCCAAAGCCTCCCAGGCCTCCCCTTTCCCATCAGCCAGCAGCATCAGCCCCACCCCCTGCTCTCCCTCCCCCTGCTCAAGCCCCGCCTTTTCCTGCTCCTCCAGCGAAATGGCACACAGCCCGCCCTCTCTGGGCGGGGCCAAGATTGAGTGACCGCGCCAAGTGCCAATCAGAGAGGGGGAGGAAGGAGGAAACAGGAACCTCGCCTTTCACACCAAAGCTATCTCTTTCTCTCTCTTGCACCCTTCTTCCGTTAATTTTTTTCGCAATGTTCCTCTCTCTCTTTCTCTCCCAGTCTTTCGATGCCAAAAATACACAGAATGAAAGAGGAGAGAGGGAGGGAGGGAAGTGAAAGAGGGGAGAAGGGGGGAAAGGGGAAGATTGAAACCAAAAATCTTTATCTATCCAAACATATGGAGAGGAGGCAGCGTGGGACCTTTTAGTCAATAACACGTGAAATCGACATGGCATCTCTCCGCTCCTTCTCTCTGAAGGAAAACAAACCAATGACTCTTTAACCAAGAGGCTGAAGAGACGCATGTCGGAGTGCATAAACCAAAAATGACAAAAAGTTAACTTTACTATGTGACAAAGGAATGGCGGCAAGGACAAAAATAAATGGAGGACTGTGCATAAGTTTTCCTTCTTTTTATCATTTTGAAAAGCTGCGGGTCTGAAGGAAGAGGAGAAGGGAGGATACGTTTAAACCAAAAATTTACCTGAGGAGGAGGCGGAGGAGGAATACACAAAAAAAAAAACGACAACCATACCAAAATCCCATATACCAAAAACCAAAAATACGGAGAGAAAAGCTTTATTCAAAGGACGTGTAAATACTGAAGCTATCCAGGACCAGGACTCTTCTGCTACTGCTACTGCTACTCACACACACAAACTCACACACATAAACACACATCAGGAGCCAATCCATCCATCCTGCCATCGACTCATCCTGTCTGTCATGTGTCTCTCTTACGTTTCCATTCTAGATATTTTGGATAATTTTTGTAAATGATTGTGACTAATCGAGTGAAACGCTGGTGTTTGAATGATGCCAGTACTGCTGTATCTTCATGTGTTAGTCTCTTTACTACCTCTGGTTCTAAGAGCATAGATGAGCTTTAATCTGTCCTTTTTTTAATTTCAGATGACCTTAACAGAGGCTTGTGAACCAGTATTTGTTTTTTTACACTTTAAGAAGTACAGATGGGATTTGTTTTTTACTATTTATTAGTATTATCTTAAAGTACAGCTCCTATTTATTGTTGCAGCTTTTCTAGTGCCATTACTATTTCCCTCATCATCAGTGCCATTATCATCATCATCATCATCATTATGCATTCATGGTTTCATCTTGCATTTTTTTCTGTCTGCAATGTGACTTTTCTGCAGGAACAGAGATGACGAAAGTGAAAAGATGCTCATCTCACCAAGTGCCGTAGATCCGTAATAGAGCTGGCACACTGCGAGTCGATTTTGAAGGTGTGAATGAATTTATTAAGACGTAAACATGTGACACTTTGTGCTCTTAATCAGTTCAATCTTTCACTCTTAAAGATGTAACCTGTTATGGGTGACTCCGTGGCTAAATAAACACGCCCTGGAAAACTTTGCACACAGAGAACGGCGTTTGTTGAGAGCCGGCGACCATGTTAAAAGTATGAAATAGGGCCCTGATTGGAGATTGAAAGTAATAACCAATGCGACTGGAGGCTAAATAAGTCAATAAAGCCGAGTTTAGTCACAGCTGTTTCTCATGCCTGCCGACACCTGTCTGTCTAGACATGTTTACTGATATTTGTCTGTTTCCATCATAACGCCATCAATCACATTTCACTGCCATTTTCCACCTCAGACTGCCATTAATTCTCAAATGGAAACCAAAGCATTCTCAAGGCTGGCCTGAACTCTTCTTGCAGAGCTTCAGCCAAGACGTATGAACACAATAAAGACACAGGAGTAGGGGGGTGAGAACAGGACTTTACCACTGGAAACCCTCCCCCTTCTGATGTAATCCCCTCCACCTGACCCGTCCAAGTACCCACAGGGGGAAGCTTTATTAAGGAAACTGTTCCTTTACTCCGAAACCCCCAGAATGAGGGTGCACTTGGAGGGGACACGCTGTAGTGAGGGGCAGCAGGCGTCACACTTTTTTTTGTAAAAGGATACCAAAAATAAACGCAAACCAAAAACCCAAGGAATGACCGAAGCAAACCAAAAAGAACCCTTAACCAAATGTGGCTGGAGGGAGGAGGGGAGGAGGTCAAAGTGCATCCCTCTTTGTCTGTCTGTCTGTCTGTCTGTCTGTAAGCATTCGCCCCGCTCTGAAACTGTGTAGCAACGATGGACAGACAGGCAGATAGACAGGTGAGCAGGGGGGAAAAAAGGACAGACAGTTCCTCCCCTCCTCTGCCTCTCTCCCTCTCCAGCTCAGCTCTCTCTCTGGTCCTGGATGGAGCTAAACGCAAATGACCTCACTGAACTGAAATCTTCTTTAAAGAAAAAAAAATCTGTTTTTATTTTTCTGTTGGTTGGTTCTGATTGTTTTGATCTCTGCCGTGTCTCTTGATGCTGTTTTATGTACTGTACTTTAGTGCTTATTAACTCATTTGGAATAACTTACTCGCTTACTTACTTACAAGAGCTCCTTATTTTTTTCCTAGTCGTGCTAGAGATTTTTATCAGGTGGTTGAGAAAAAAAAAACTGTGAAAATTTAGCTTCCAGATTTTTATTAGATAAAGAAACAGACTGTCTTGGCAGATCTAAAATAGAGACACAAAAAGCCAAAAGCAAAAAGTTGAATAGCAAACTTTAACGATGCCAAACCAAATACAAAACCAAACCAAACACAGTGGAGAGGAACAGGAAGTGCCCTCTCTACACGAGGGTTCCAGTCATTATGCCTGAGGTGAAGCGTGAGGCGTTTTTTCTGTTTGTGTTTATAAGAACCGAAATGGTTAAAAAAGAAAAAGGGTCTGCTGTGATGTCTTGTCATTAATCCTGACCCCAGCGACAAAGTAAACACTTCAGCTACAGATGAATACGCTCAGCGCAGGCCTCAGGCACAGTCGACGGTTTGAGAGTCGGACATTAAACATATCCAAAGAATATTTGGTTTGATCCACGCCAGAAAAAAACAGTCGACACACACGCGAGAATCGAACCCCGAACCAAACTTTAGATGTGGGGTAGGGGGTTTTAAACCAGGAAGGTGAAACCTTCTCTCCACATGGACTCTTAGACGGAATGTATCTGTTAGTGCTTCTATAGATTTTGTAGAAAAAAAGATCTATGTTCTACTGCTTACTTATCGCTAATGTATTAAAATGAAAAAAAAAACCTACAAAAAAGACAGAGAAAAAAAAAGATCCTAAAAACATTGATGATAATAACTTGATTTTAGACCAAAAATTTAAACTATCTCTCTTTGGACTTTTTTTTATTTCACCTTCTGAAGATGATTTAGACTTTTGATTGTACTATTTATTCAGGGTAGCTTTGATTTGTTTGCGTGTCTTGCTATTTATTTGTTAATTTATTTGTAGAGGTGCTTTTTCATATTCTGGGATGTACTTTTTATGATTTTCTTTCCTTTTTTGCCCCTCGCTGATATTCTTTCTTACTTCTTTAAACCAAATAATACAAGAAATGCAACCAGGGTTCCTGTAGGGACTTAACTAGAGAATATGGCTGATCTGATGTTGGCCATAATCAACTTCTCTTCCTCACTGAGATGAAGTTTCCTTTAATAGGAAGCGTACTCTCACAGTATGGAGTCAGCACTGTGTGGATCAACACCTTGTGAGTTATGGGGGCGGGGGGATTATATCTGTAAATGCTTTCCAGGGGGTCATGTCTTCATGGCTCCTGACATAAAGAGAAAAAGTTTACATTCTGATTCAACAGGAAAAGCATGAATTGAATTCATGTGTTGCAGAAAGAGGTGTTGGTTGAGACACAGTGCTGCTTCTGTCCTCTTTATTTTCTCCCCAGGAGAAAGTTGACAAAAATCTTTACAGCTACACAACCAAAAACACAGAAGAAGATCAACGGAGGCAACGCTCAAGTTTTTTTTAACATGATGGAGAAGATGAAGAGAGAAGAAGAGCTCCCAGCTGTAAATCAGCCTCTCAACTTCTCACTTCATCTCGCTCTCCTTTTTGTTTAGATTTGTTTTTTAAAAAATGTTTTTGTTTCAACTTTTCTCTGAGTTCCTTTGAAAAAAATTCTTCATCCACTGTAGGATGTAAAAGAGAGATAGTTCATCATATACCTCATAATCTTTGATGATAAACCAAATAGATGAATGCTTTAAAATGCGGGGTTACAGAGGGGATCAGGGTGCTGGGATGGTTTGTGTGGATGGTGTGTTTGTGAGGCTGGAAGCGGACACAGTGAGGCTTACCTAATAGAGATAACACAGATGTTTGGGATCGATCTGCAGAGTAACAGATCATTGAATAGATTGCAGAGGGAGACATTTAAGGTCAAAGGCCTGCACTGGTTCATGCGCCTGTCTACACACACGCACACACACACACCCTGTCCCCCTGGAAAACACCCCCCGCTGTCTGTGTTGAGCTTTGAACACAGCCCTCTCCTCAGATCTGACCCTCACTGCTCCCTCCCTGTCAAACACTGAGGACTGTGGGCTTAAAGCTGCTCTTTGGCACAGATCTAGGATCAGATCTGGTATAATTTCAAGCTTTAAAAAAAAAAAAGCTGTGTGTCTGAGAGCAACTTTATCAGCAAGGTCGCCGTGCCCTCTCTCGCCTTTAGGTCTCCTTTGCCTGATGAGCGGGCAAATAGACCACTTGATGTCCGAGTGTATCAGGGAGCGCTGTAGGGCAGGTACCTGGGGAACGGCTGAGACCGGGATAGCTGGGTGACGCATACACACACTCCTCACAACTCGTGTGTGTGTGAAGAGAGTCTGGAAGTTGGAGGGAGAAGAGTACATGTGAGTCCATCTTCTTGTTTTGCTTCGCTGCTTTGTTTCTGGAAATAAACTTTTTTTGGTTGACTTCAGGGTTTAAGGGACTGAGTGTGAAGCGCAGGTCTCTGTGGTGGGGATACCCCCTTAGTGAATGATACCAAAGTTAATGCCCTGCCACCAGATCCAGCATGATGTACACGCTCCCTGAAGTCCTGACGTCCACCAAAGTGTTTCAGAAACTCTTTCTCCACGCCATCACATATTCTCTACAAGCAACAAAAAATCTGAAAACATTAGAAGATTTCTTTTTAGTAGAAACCTGTATCCATTTTGTTACTAAAGTTAAAAGAAAAGTTGATATCACGCTCATGTCTTGGACATTAATATAAGTCTACCGCTAGTAGGTATGGAGGACTACTAATCAAGTAAAAAAAAAAGCAGGACTTGGCCCACACTGATTTACAATCAATGCAAACAGGTTGGAAGTTTTCCAGCAAAGTTATACATAATCAAACAACAAAACCACAATTTTAAAATGAGGTTTTTGTTCAGTGTGGAAAAGGGAATTTGAAACCTTTCTTAGTGAGCTTTACAGGTACTAGCAGGCGTAGAAGTTTGAATACTCTTATTCAAACTAAGCCTACTATTCAGGATTAGTGGCTCATAGCTGTGGAGATCTCCTCACTCTGAATCAAAGACTTATTATTGGAAAGTCATTGTCTTTTGCTGTAGGTGTAGATTCTTTCACTGAGCTTGGAAAAAGATGAAAAAACTGCTTTGAATATGATGTGAATCAAACAGTTTGATTCAGTAACATGATTCATACATTCCACCTCACTGACAGGGATCAAGGTCAGACCTGTCCCCCTGTTTCCAGTCTTAATGCGACGCGAGGAAAACCGTCGAAGTGCAGCTTGATTTTTACCATAAAGGAAGTAGCGTCAAGGTTATCTATTTCTTGGCCGGAAATTGAATACGTTTATTGCTGAAGATATACAACGATCAGTGCTTGAAGTTGATTTGAACCATTAAGAAAAATGAGTCAGAAAGATAATCCTTCTGGACACGACAGCATGAGAAATGTGATTGTTGTTGGAGAAGGAGAGACACGGCAAGCAAAGACAACAACAGTGAACAAACCGCAACTTCTTCCTCCACCCACTCTCATCCACACAATCACGCTCTTCCTCTCCCTCTCTCATTCCTTCCTCTCTCTCTCTCTCTCTCTCTCTCTATCTTCTACAATACAGCTTTAGTCCAAAGGTTTCTCCAGCAACACAGCAAAGCGAGTCAGATGTTAAAGAATAAAACCAAAGAGCTCTAACTTGACCTTCTCCTCAACCTTTTCCTCAACTCCACTGAATCCTTCACCTCTCTCTCTCTCTCTCTCTCTCTCTCTCTCTCTCTCTCTCGCCATCCATCCTTTCTTTCTGCTCTTCTTCTCCTCTTCGTCACCTAGCGAGCCGGTCTGTGAAGCACTAACCTCAGCTATCCAAAGGGGAATAATAATAATAATAATGATCATAATTAAGATGATGATGATGAAATGTATATTTTTAAGTATTTGTCATTGGAAAAATAATCTTAAGCTTCTCATAATTATGATGATGACAACGACGACGACGACAACGACGACGACGATGATGATGATGATGATGATGATGATAATGATAATGAAGTTTCTCTTGGTATCTTTGTAGCTGTTCTGATCCTTCTTAAGTTCTCGTCCTTTCTGCTCGTGCTGCCAGAGTACCACTTTACTCCCATCATCAATCCCTCCCCCCTTTTCATTTGTTCTACCTGATGTTTGGTCCTAACGTCTACCTGTCTGACCTTAGACCCTGAATGTTTGTGTCTATGCCTCTGTATGTGTGTGTGTGTGCGTGCGTGTGTGTTTGTGTGTGTGAGAGAGAGAAAGAGTGAGCAGTCAAACATTAAAACCAAGGGAAGATTTTCTCTGGTAGTTTTTTTCTTGTTAGCTGTTAAATAGGGGAAGGAGGGGCTTCTCTCTCTTACAATTCCACCTGTTTGCGAGCCTGTGTGTGCGTGACAGCAGGGCGGGGTGAGCGTGGGTGTGGCATAATACACACAAAAAAAGACAAAAAGATTCCTTGTTCTTCAGACAACAAACCCCCACACATGACTGTCAACTGTAAAGTAATGTTTGCCAACTTCTTTCACATGTAGCTTTAATCCCCCCTGACACGACAAAAACCCTGTGTCCCATAGTGTGTGTGCGTGAGTGTGTTTGTGTGTGTGTACAGGTACGGTTGCATTGCCATTACCCCTCCCTTTGTGTCTTCCATCATGTGAGCAGTCCTCCCCTTCTGTCTCCCCCTCTCTCCCCCCCCCCCCCCTCCTCTCTGTCTCCCCCCTCTCCTCCTCCCTTGTGGTAGCATTTAGCCTTTTAGTGTATTTATCTTGAAAACCAAAAAAAGAAGAAAAATAACTCTACTTGTTCATTGTACAGTGTTGTTCATTTTAAGTCATTTTTGTAACTGAAAGTGTTTCATTCATCCAAATAAAACAGGAGACAAAAACTGTACAGATGACCCCCTCCCGCCTCGTGTTTTGTTTGTCCGATTTTTTACAGTTGAGCTCTATACTAGACTTTTTATTGAAGGCTCGAGCCTCAAATTGTTGTGCACTTCAACCTGTCATTCCATGTTTCAGTCAGCAGAGGGCGGTGTTAGATTAAATATCAGAATCAGTCATCCTTTTTGGACTGCTGAGCTTGTTGCTTTTTTACCCTTTCAGAAATGGAAGACCAGGAGTGTCATGAACTAATCTAATTATCTGTTCTATATTATCTATTATTATTTCATCATTAAAAGTAAGTCACTAATGGTTTACTTTAATGTTTTGTGAATCCGTTTTATATTGATTGAATTTGATAATAGTAAAAAAAAAAAAAGATGAAATCATTTAAAGTTGTCAACATTACTCCATCAAATATAATGTAAAGTGAAACCATAACATTACAATTATCAAATACACCACTGACATATAAATCAAATGTAATTTAATTAAATCTTTCAAATCAATTTCTCAGTTTTAAAGAATTAGCAACAACAATATTTTAATCAGGCATTTATGAGGGCAACTTACTTCTATGTTTGTAATGTTTATATATATTTTTTTACCGTTTCTCTTTTTCAGCTTTGATAGTTTATTTTTTTCTACAGTTGTATGTCAGTACATTAATTCTCTACTTCTATGCTCTGAATACTGATGGATCATTCATTTATTGGTAAGTACTTTTTTAATCCTAATTAAATGAATTATGATAAAACACTTCGTCATTTATTCTATTAGTTTATGGATTCATATTCATTTTGAAAATCGTGAATTGAATACTTTTTGATTTCATATAAACTAATTAAACGTTTACTTTGTTGTTGTTTTTCTAACACTTTGTTCCCACTGATCTTTAATCACTTCCTACAAACTTAAAGCTAAAGTACAATAACCGGGTCTGAACGGACCAAGTTTGAGTCGATATATCAACAACTCATCTGAGTTTTCTTCACACAGAAAATCATAAACCAATCACAAATCCAAACAAAGAGGCCGGGCTGTCCCCGCAGTGTAAGTACTATCTGCTTATATCACTGTGGTGGTTTTTGTGACTTACTGTAGTACAAAATGTTTTGGAGATAAAATGATAAGCCCTTTAATGAATTTGTCAATCAACAAAAAACTGAAAGGAGCTTTATTTTATTATCCATCTATCATTTAATTTGCTGACTGAGCAAAAATAAAAATTAAATTGAGATTGATTTAATGATTTCTAATGCTGTATTGATCCAACAATTAGTCAAATAATCAAAAGAAATACCACCAGATGAAGCCATAATAAAGTGTAGTGTTGATAGGGCTATAAATAAAAAATGTCATACACAGGATGTGTGCAAATGTGTAAAAATGTCATACACAGGATTAATTCTACAGTCTGTATTAGGTGAAACTCTTGCTTGTCTCACACACTGGATCAGGGTAATGATACTTTAGTGCTGCCACTAATGATTACTTTCATAATATTTTCAATTTGCAGACTTTTTTTTAATTATTAAAATAGCGTAAGGTCATTTGACGTTTAATTCATTAGAAAATACCAATTAAAGTTCTGATCGTCAAATGTTACTTTTTTACCGACTGTTGTCTGTTTGAAGGTGAACGATCAAAACATAATCGGTTTATTTTTACACTGCATGACAAATTTTAACAAAATGTTATATTTATGGTTTTGAGATCATAATGCTTTGAATAAGTCAACAGACAACAGACCTCACAGTCAACTCACTGTTGCATATTGACCTGAACTGGATCAATTTTAGCCCAGTGACCGCTGACAGTCTGAGTGAGAGTACGTCATGTGGGTGAGGGCGGCAGAGTGTCACCCTGTGTCCTCACGCCCTGCTGATAAGTTCTCACCCTGCAGACTTGTTGCTGATGGAGGGGGGGGGGGGGGGGAGAGAGAGAGGAGCCACATCATCTTCCTCCCTCCATTCATTCTCACTCAGATGAGTCAGGGGACGTCTGCTTATAAGCAAACAACAAGGCGTTCGTTTGGCCTTCTCCTTCCATCCACAAGTCTTTGTCTGACTGTTTCTTCCACTTTCTCCTCCTCTTCCTCCTCCAGCTCATCACCCTTCCTCTCATGTTAACTGCCTCTCCTTCAGTCTGTCTCCTCTGCCTCTCCGCTGCTCCCCTGCTGTGTGGCTCAGTAGGTGGATGATTAGGTAGGATGCTTGAGTGTGTAAGTGTGACAGCTTTCAGACACCCACCTCCGAGTTGAGTCACGGCCGGCGATGGTAAGCATGTGATCCTATCACCACGGTGACTCGGGTAGATCTTTGCTGCTGTGTCGTCGCAGCCATATGGAAAACTTGTTCTTTTGCACTATGAAGACATTGTACAAATACAGCTTTGTTTAAGGTTGAGCTAGTTTACATTTTTTTTTATCACAAATACTGAATGCTGCTATTACTCTTTAAGTCCTTTAGCAAACACATTGTTTCATCTCAAGCAATTTAGACTACATGCCAGATGGAAATATTCTACTTTTTAGTTTCATATATTAATTTAACAACTGTTACTATCTAAGAGTATCTCAAATATTTCTAATTAGCTCAACTTCAACCCAATGCAACCTCAACCAGTTGCATCAGCATGAATAATCCACTGATATTACTCACGTGTTTCTGCATAACAAGTACTTGACTGATACTTTTAAGTACAAGCTGTTGGGACTTGTGTACTTTTACTTAATGAAATATGTTGAGTGCAGGACTTGTTATGTTGTTTTTTTTATTGTGATGATTCATTTATATTTAAGAAAATCTCATTAGGGCTGTAGCCAGGATTTCTGAAATACTTGGGTCATTAATCCAATCCAGCCAATTTACCAACCACCTCACAACAAAGAATGAGAAGATCTGAGAAGAGATTTTTTCATATGTTAAGTGTAAGTTACTTATAAAGACCCCACAGGTTGAGTTTTAGCAACAATATTTGCTTTGCTTTCTTTGAAGACACCAGTGGCGATAAGCAACAGTTGTATGTTTTTTGTAGAGCAGGGTTGCAGCTCAAAACACCAAGCATGGACGGGAAAAGAAGTCACACCACTTTACATCCTACATGAGTTAAAAAATGTCTGATCTGAGCTCCCTTTCTCTCTCTTGCATATCAACTACTGCGGAATGATAGACGAATCAATGAAAGTTTGCATAAAGAAGTCGCCACTTACACTCAGAGCATTCGACCTCGAGAAAATGTCAGGACAGTCTGCCTTTTTCTGATTTAACCATTCACAATGATCCATATGTGATTTATTATGTAGGATGGGGGGGGGGGGGGTCTCAGGAATTCACAGTACTCTGTTTAAAACATATTCAAGATGACTGACAAAGCATCATCAGTACAATGACAGTTTTTGCTTTTATATGAATGCTATGTGTAATTGAATGGGACATATTAACAGTATCAACAGATGAGTGGTGATGAACATGGTGAGAAGCAGAAAAGAGTTTGAAGAAGCTTCTTTACGTGCATCAAGAACCCCCTGCTTTCACACCTGTTGCATGATTATAATGTCATCATCTCTATCCAGTTCATTTTCCTGAATATTTCCTGCTGCGTTCACGCCTTGGCTTAGTCTGACTTCTTTTTGAAATGTTACTAAGATGCTTGTAGAGAAAAAGTACAGATAAGGTCAGGGTGAAAAAATATCCGCTGTTTGCTTTCAGACGTGCAGCTCACACTCACAATTTGTCTACAGTTTTAGAAGTGCGTGGAAGAAGTGTGTTATGCTAAAAATGCAAGTGCTTCCAACAAGAGGCCACAAGTTATCACCAGTATGTTGTCCCAATTAATGATAAAAACTGGCTACACAGACAGTTATTTAAAAACAAGTAAAAAGTAAAAAAAAGTTTTGAAAATTGTAAATTCTTACTGAAGCTCAAATAATATTCAGCAACACAACACTTCTAAATAAAACTATGTTTAATTCATGTTGATGAAGCAGATTAATCATACACCACAAACATCATTTTAATTTTTCACTCCAAATTTAGACAGTCACCGGCTCTTTACTTGGAGAAAAAAGCTGTTGCTATGTGACAGCACTGAGTGGAAATGTCATGCTATCTCCAGATAGTTATTAAAGGAGGGAGCAGATTACTCGCTGTGGCCCTACTGAGCATCATAACTTTGTGCGTGCCATTGTTGTTTGACATCATCTCAGAAATGATGCCCGTTAAGGCAGTCTCTATGACACACTTTGGCATGAGGCGGGTAACAGGAGAGCAACATATCTGGTGATGTGAGGAGTCAGTTAACACAGTTGGAACTCTGATGAGTTGGAATAAACCCAGTTTAAGGTGGAATTGGCTCGAAAGGGAGTCACTGTGTCAAAGGTACAAGATGACAGGATGCCAGCTGTCAGGTTCAACACAATTAGTGTGTGTGTGTGTGTGTGTTTGTGTGTGTGTGTGTGTGCTGTAGGTTACTCTGCTGTGTGTTTTGTATGTTGTTTTAGAAGCCTCTGTTGCCTCATCATGTTGCCCTCCAGTGGAACTGACAGCTGGCAAAAGTACTAATATGTGTACATATATAGCACTATTTCAGTAAACTATAAGCATTTTAAAGTTCTACATTAAAGATCTATGGTCAGTCATTTGCAGAGACTTGAAAACACAAGAATGTTAATTGCAGTTTCAGTATGAATAACAAGGGGTGCAGTTAATGAGGATTTCTCATTTCATTAGTTTAATGATTATTCATATGCTAATAAACGAGAACATTGTGGGGGAAACACATCACATTAAGATGATGCATTTAAAATGCTTTTTGGATCCGACAAAAAATTAAAAATAAAAACGTTCATTGATAGATAAGTGGGTCTGGAACTGGTCAGACATTTCTCCTTAATGAATAACTGAATGAAGAAGCGGTTCTTGTTGAAGTAACGCAGGATGTAATCTTAAGTAAAAATTAGCTCACAGAGCAAAATAATGTTATAGCAGAGCTTAAAGAACCAGTGGGAAAAAAAAGTTAAGTCAATGCTGAACTGCAGTTCCTCGAGTGTCCACTTGGGGCTGCCTCTAAATATCAAGTAATCCACATTAGGTTCCATGTTAAAATACTTGTTTTTACTGCAGAAATGAACGCGTACAGCCTGGTTAACATGTTAGTGTCTAAAACGTTAAGATCACATTTGTTCTGATTATATTCAAGATAAGGGTTATGCATACATTTACATAAAATGGTTTGTCAGGTTGCTTATGGCCCGCCTCAGCTCCACCTCTTTGCCAGTTATTAAATTGATCGAAAGTTAGGTGGAGACAGGGTCAGAGGCAAATTCGACTTGAAACTTTCCACTCCAGAAACTGCTTTTTCTAGCGTTATTTTGCCCTTTGTGGTTAATTATTGTTACAGTGCAGCACCAATGAACATACAAGTCTGCTGACTTAAAAGTGAATAATAAGGACAATCCGTTTATTCAAAGTCCTTTTGTAAGATTATTCTGCGCGCTCTTGTAAGAAATATGTAGGATCATTATTTCTTCTTTTTGTAGCAACAGAAAAAAAGATAACCTTGGCTCTTCCTACATCAACATAAAATTATTTGAAAAACATACAAAAACTCTGATTTCATTTATTCATTGAACAGTTCGTTTGTATAGATTAAGGAGACATTTGACCTCTACTTTGCAGATATATTATTAAACATTAATAGGCCTGGTTAAATAAAATAGGGAGGAAAATAGTCCAACAAGCCCCTTTTTTTAAGGCTTTGGTTTACAGAACTCTCACACTATGCCGTCTGACTTTCTGTCATTTATTAACTTTAAAAAGTGATTACAATTAAATTAAAGGATAAATCTAGAATAAAGGTAAAAATCAGCCTCAAAGAAATACTGAATGTTGCAGCGAGATTGTGAACATGTTTTATGCTTCAGCATCACTGGTCTCGTTTCTTTTCTGTCGTTCCCTCTGCCGTCACCTTGTCAATAACAAAACAGCAGAAACCTGAATAAACGCTGGCTGGAGACACTCTGCAGAAAATGAACATCAGAGCGCTCTGGGAGAGATAAGGACACAACTGTCATTCAGTACAAGTGCCTCCTCCTTTCCTTCATCACAACAGTTTTATGGGATCTAAATGTCACTCAGAAACAAACAAACAAACATGAAAACACACTGACAGTAAGCACAGCAGGGACCCCGTCCGCCCCTGAATGACACACACCTCTCCATAACATGCACACCTCCACTCTTACCCCACTTTCTTAAAAATGTTAGGACCTCTATTTTTCTTAAGTATCTTAAGGCTTCTTGGCAAAAACCACAAGTCAGCTTGATATCGGAGGTAAAAAAAAAAAATGGCATGAAAAAGTCTTACTCTGTCTCCAAAGGAAAACTACAAGGTGCAGAAAGCGTTTGAAAACTCCAGCAAGTGTGCCTTGAGAGAAGGTAGACAGTCACAGGTGAATTTCCATGCTAAACAATGAAACCAGCAATAAGTCATTTTCTCATATGCACTCCTGAAAGTCTAGAAATCAAACAGGTAACCCCTGAACTCTTCCTGAGTTGGATACTTTTCCCTTCTGGTTGGGGGGGGGGGACATATACAACACATATACAAACATTACAGATGTTAGCTCGAGGTGCAAGTTCACAGTCTGATAAAAGTGAAATAAATGTTGTCTAAAAAGAAGACGGCTGCAGAGAATGAAGGCAGGTTTGTTATAGCGTATCTTTTAGAGTACAATCTGTCAAAGTGAGGGGACATAAAAAGAATGACGCGTGAATGGCAAATGAAGCAACAGAATCTGAAACTATGATGACAATTTTTGCCTTTCTATGCTCCGTGTAGTTCGACCTCTTCACGGTGTCGACGAGAGAGCAGATAAGAACACACTGACGAGAGAAAACATACTGAAGCAGTTTCACTACATGCATGGAGATCGCACCGTCGCAGGATATAAACCTCGTTATCCCCTCCTACTTGCTCACACTGAATTTTCCTGAATAATTTCTGCTGTGTTCTCACACAGGCCCAACTTGACCTCAGTCTGGGTGAATAATTCAGCAGTTTGCGTTCCCACATGCAACTCAACTTATTATTTGTGCACGTGTAAAAACACTGCTTGTGACAAGATTACAGAAAAGAAATCTCCAAATCTTTTTTTTATCATTCAGAATGTCCATTTGCAAGAACAACTATAGCTGCAGGACATTTTGAACACGAGCTAGTGATATTTTTTGTTCCCCCTCATTTCTTATTGTTATTATGTTAAAGCAAAGTAAAGTAGCTCTGACGCTGTGCAGTGTAGCGACAGACGTTTACAACCAGGCTAGCTGCTCTGTGAAGCTGTTAACATTTACAGAGGTGCTTTGGGCCAAATGCTTATGTCAACATGCTAACATCATCACATTGACGATGCTTACATACTAATGTTTAGGTAGTCTAATTTTTTTTAGTTTAGTGTGTTAGAATGCTAAATAAATACTTACTAGAAGGCCATCAGAAGAGAGTGGACCTA
Organism: Labrus mixtus; assembly: GCF_963584025.1. Classification (NCBI taxonomy): domain Eukaryota; kingdom Metazoa; phylum Chordata; class Actinopteri; order Labriformes; family Labridae; genus Labrus; species Labrus mixtus. The sequence continues at coordinate 15,742,441 of NC_083622.1, read as the reverse complement.
TGTACTGTATAGTGATATACTGTATGTCTGGATATATAGTGGTAGTTCAACTATCAATAGCTTATTTAAGCTGAAAATGGATCCGATTCTAAAAGGGTCCTTCTTGGTCCATGTTAAACCCTTTCACAAAGTTTCATGAAAATCAGGTCACAAGTTCTGCAAAAAAAAACCAACAACAAAACAAAAAGTAAAACACGAGAGTCATGTCAGCATAACAAAGTTGACATGAATGATGCTTGATACACTTGAGTCTTTTAGTCAATAAGTATACCCTAAGGTCACTAAAAAGAGGAGTGTCAATATTATTACAGCCTCATAACAGTGAGTAACAATGTGGACAGTGCTTTTGTAAGTTTAGTTTTTTTCTAGGTTGCTTTCAAATATTTCACTGACTTCTTCAGAGATGTAGTTATCATGGTCCTCTTCCTCTAAAGAGAGCATGAGATTAAGTTTATATACACTCAAAAAGCAAGTGACCTTCCCTTTAACATTTGTTCTATCTATCGTTCTGTCTTTTTATATGCTGTAGTGTTTTAAATGGACCTTGAGTCTGTATAAATAATCAAAAAATACTTCTTGGACATCCAACAGAAATGTTCTGACTTTAGCTTCCATTCTTTTAAAATGTGAATAACTACTTATTGTCCATTCACTCCAATGAGTTGTACTTAAAATACAATGCATAAACCACACAGTAAAGCCCAGTGGAAGGTTTAGATAATTAGCTGCAGAATGATGCTATAGCACAACACACACTGAGGTGCACACAGGTCAGGACAAAATGAATCAGAGCCACTGTATAAGAGCAGCTCCCACACTGTGAATGAGCCCACTGCGCGGCACCTCCACAAAGGGACCTACAGTATAGCAACGCAAAAACAAAACCACACACACAAACACACATACGCAAACAGGCACGCACAGACAAGGAGAAATCCGACAAAGCAAAGGATGATGGTGATTATGACACATAGCTATGCCACCCACAGAGGTGCCTGTGCGAGGGCAGAGCACATCAAACTGAGCAAGTGTAACACATGCTCTGTGTCAGTCCTCCTCCCCTGCACTGGCATGTAATGTATGACACATAGCTGAACCACCTACAGGCCTGCTGTCTCCATGCCCAGCTGATGATGAGGATGAGGATGCTGATGATGATGGGGGGATTCGGGGTGCAGGCCAAGGAGAAGGAATCTACTGGGTTTTGTCAGATTGTCTTCTGGGAGAAAGAAAGGGCACTGTGTGTATGTTTGGGAACTGCACAGGAGGGTGTGAGGATCCCTTGTTTTTAATAAAGATTAGAGATGTTAGAAAACCTTTTCTTACTAAATACCTAGAATTTAGTGGTACCAACATAATCTATATAGCACAAGAGTCTTCAGAGTGCTTTCAAAAACGAGCACATCACAAAACTCAGTGGGCAAAAAAAAAAAAAACGAACGACACAGCCATTCACAAAAGATGTAAAAACATTCAAATGCAGCAAAGAGGAAACAGTAAAACAATGCAAAGCAATACAAAACTATACAAGAAAAAAACAACACAACATAGGAAGAAATAAAGCAATAAAAGCAATAAAAATTAGATAAAGGCAATGATAAAAATGATAAATAAATAAAAATATATATATCAATCAGAATCAAGAGGGCCCCATCTGAGGATCCAAGCCCTGCTCATCAAGTATCTGATACTGAGGACCCCTTCAGTTATGGTGCATGTTAAAAAAAAAACACACAATATTAAGAAAAACTGACAACTGGCATTTGTGGGCCAAATTGGTAATGGTATTGGAATGATACAATGATGACTGGCATGTTGCTGATAACTGATATCACATTTAAGTAGCAGATACTGATACTGATACATGATATCTAAAAGAAGTGTTGCTTTTCAAAAGTACTCTCAAATGTTACTGAATAGAGCGCATGAATGCACAAAATCGCTGTTACGTTTCACCTCGAGCTAAATATGATGCACCAACCCCAGTCCCTCAAAACAAAGCTGGAGAAGTTTCCTATAAGGAACAAGTCAGGTACCAGGTACTAGATGCCTGTTTGAAGTGGACTGAGAAATCTGTATGAAAATGTAAATGTGCATGTTTTATCTGTGTGTTTCTTTAATTCCTTATGAGAGGAAATGCTGTAAGTTTGTGTGATTTTGTGCTTTTAAGCTGCTCGGGAGTGTGTAAGGATTACTCATTTAAGTTAAAGTCTTAATACCTGTAAATGTCACCTGGAGAAAAATGAATGAAGTCATCAATGTGGCTGTGTTTCAAACACTTTTTTTTCATTCATTTTTCAGTCATTTTTTCAACAACTCTCAGGTGTTGTGTAGATGCAGGGGCATCTCTGCAGGGCTCAGGGCTATTCTCCGTATGTGATGAGCGTGTGGTATTGAGTATGGTGGGGGTATGTCGGTGGCGGGTGGCCAGGCACCGCTGGGTGATCCAATCTGAAGAGGGGGAGAGTTACCCAGACTTAGCCCGGTGTGAGGATGACTAATTAGGGGGGGGGGGGTATCTGTTACTGGATCTGACCTCTTCCGCACATACAGTACATGCCTCACACACACACACACACACACACACACACACACACACACACACACACACACACACACACACACACACACACACACACACACAAACACACACATGCGACGGGGAGTAATCTAGTAACCTGATCTATTTCTGGACTTGCTGTGACATGAATGACAGCAGGAAACAGAGTAAAGCCAATTAGTTCTATTTGTTTTGAACACTTTCCTTCTGCGTTCTCATCCTTTGCTGGTGGTTATTGCCACAATTAATCATAACATTTTCTCCACGAAGCACTCAAGGTTGCGATCACCTCTCTCCATCTGTTTCTGACTGACATAGCTTACCTTGAAACTGACAGAGAAACTTGCATGACATTTGCCACAGAGGAAACTATTTATTTATGACTCTCGGACCTTCAGTCTGCAAATTCTCAAATGGATACAAAAAATGAGAGATCAACTGGTTTTGGTGGAACTATCGCCTTCATTTAGGCCAAAATTAGGCCACATTTAGGCCAAATCATGGACAATAACTCCAATCCTTGATAAGAGGAAACACAGATCTTCAGTTCTGATCCTGGGCTTAACGCCTGAAACTGTTAGGCTATAAATAGCCATCACTCTTACTTTTAAAATGTTATGTTAAGTATTGCATTACTTCATGGGGATTGCAAACTGCCTCTCATTAGTTTACTTGACACAGAAGAGGAGGATAAGAGAAATGTTAAGTGAGTAAGTAATTCAAAGGCAAAAAACAGGAGTATCACAAAAAATGTCAATATTTACAAATCAAGGATATGAAAGAAAAAAAAAAAGGAGATGGGATGGGAGGAAGAGAACGAGCACTCGGGTCACTGAGCGGTACAGAGCAGTACAGAGGGGAAGAGGAAGCTCTGTTCTGTGCCAAAAGGAAGAGTTTGTTCCTCAGTGAGATACAGGAGACAGTGTCAACACACACGCTGGGCTCAATATAGCTATTGTCACAAGGCCAGGCATACCTCTCTCTCTCCTCTACAGCCTGACACTTGCACCTTCCTGAACAGCCCCCCTGCTTCACTCACGTTCTTCTATCTCCCCCCGACTCATCTGAACAGGTTACATTCTTCCTTCTCCGTTCTCCCCCAGTCCATCAATGTCACGTCCCCAGAGCTAAATTAACTGATCTCCCTTCCTTTGCTCTTCCCCCCCCACCTTGCTCTCTGTATATATTACAAGCTTGACACCCTGCCAGACATTGGTTTAATATAACACACATTCTCTGTGCCTTCCACCCTGCTCTCACATTACCCTCTCTTTCCAGCTCCCACCACTGCGCTTTCATATGGGCACTGGCCTCTTGCTTCTTTCCATACTTTACCCACCGCAAAAGGAGCTTTTTGTTCTTGAATAGCTGCCTCATTGCCATGGTAATCCAACAGAAAGCGAGTGTGTTTTTTCTGTCTAGGGGCCTTGTGGATGAAAATAGTAAGTCATGATGGGTTTCTTTCAGTGGCCCTGAATTGGAGAAATCAGTCTTTGAGAGTTTCAGTTTTGAGAGGTTGAAAGTTTATCACCATTGATCCTTTTTCCCCACGTATATCCTCTTCTACATTTCCAGGTAGATCTTCTTCTTTTTTTACCATCTCTGACTTCTCATTGATCCCCCTCTTCCTCCGTCTCACTTGTCCTCCAACGTCACCCTCCGCACTCCCCCTTCCTTCCCTCCTCTACCACCTCGCCACTCGCTGTGGTAATCCCATTACTCATGTGTGAATACCAGCTGGGAAAGAGAGGGAGGGGAGGGGAAGGAGGATCTGGACAGAGGATAACTGTGTAGAGGCCACGGGTCTCAACTGGACGGTTGGACACTCAACACTTTTGTTTCAAACTCTGGAGAAGAGAGAAAAATATTTACTGATGTCCAAACAAATGCAATTTGAAACATTTCAAATTGACACCCCTAATGATCCTATTGGGCATAAAAGGGAAGAAAAAGAGAGATGGATTATTGAATGGATGTCAAAACAAGACATTGCTTATTTTTATATTTAGACCCCATTAAGACCCAATTTTGGGTACGTAAGGAGAAAAACAAAGCTGCAGGAACAGAGACAGGAATATCTGGCTGTGTATCCTGACGGTTGGACTGGCAAGCTTGAAAATAAACAAGTTCTTTGGTGACAAAGAACCCATTGACTCTCGTCCTCTCTTTCTCTCTCTCTCTCTTTCTTTCTCTCTCTCTCTTCCTCTCTGTCTCTCTCTCTCTCTCTCTCTCTCTCTATTCCACTCCTTATTCTCTGCAGCTTTGGTCTCTTTTCCACTCTCTCACTCTGTCCTTTTTTGCTCTTGCCATTTCGTAGGGGTGAGGTACGAGGGTGAGGATAGTGTGTGTGTGCGTGTGTGTGTGTGTGAGTGTGAGTGTGTGTGTGCGTGCGTGTGTGTGTGTGTGCGCGCATGTGTGTGTGGGTGAGGGTTTGCAGGGGGAAGGCATTAACCGCCACCCTGCTGCACTTGTTGTACCCTCAGCTGCCGGCTCTTCCTTTCATCCGGGGCCGCTCTCACCCTGCATGCTTTTAACGACTAGCGACCCATCTTCCCGTCTCCTTTCACCGTCACAGAAGAAGTTAAACCTTTTTTCTTCTCAGTCAAGGTTCTCCATGTGAAGAATCAAAGCTGAATCAGAAACCGTCTGAAGTTGATTGTGTAAAATCACTTGCTGGAAATCAAGTAAAAGATTGCAGCACTTAAAAAGAAGGTGAAAAGAAAGCCAACAAGAAGGAAAAGAGTGTGTGCACATGCATATTTGCATGTGTGTGTGTGTGTGTGTGTGTGTGTGTGTGTGTGTGTGTGAACGTGCGTTAGTGCTTTTGTGCATGTCAGTGGTATGAATCATCACATACCCTATGTACATATTACACCTCTGTTGGTTGTTTAACGCCCCGTCCAGGAATTATTATCCTGCCTGGCTTCCACTCTTTGCAGAAATCAGGTTCTGCATGAACATGTGTTTTTTTTGTGCGTGCGTGCGTGTGTGCCTGTGTGTGTATATTTCCTGCCTGTGGTGGCACAGGTAAGTGGGCTACCACACCCATTAACCACAGTAATGACCTGAGCCATCTGTAGTTTAGAGGCACAGGGCAGCAGAAACCAGTGTGTGTTTCAGTGCTGATTATGATGCAGGATATGTAGTTGCAACCATTAAAATCCATTTAAAACTTTTTTTTTAATCCACTGCACACTAACCTGCTTCAGGATTTTCAGTCTCAACTCTCACTCATGTCGTCCACTCTCACTTGGGTTGGCACAATCCCATAAGCACGCATGGGATAAATAGAAGTAAAGATGGGGGATGGGTAAGGGTCTCAATCTAAATGAAAGATATCTGGGGATGTTCACACCCTCACCCACCCAACTCTGAGCATTCACATAAACACTCCAGTGACAAACTCTCCGCTCTCCCTTTCATTCTCTCTGTCTTTCTCTGCTGAGCGTCTGTCTGTCACTCTGATTAGAGACGGGCAGAGTCGCATAAAGCGCTGAGGGGATGAAAAAGGGCGGGATAGGAGATAGAGGGAGTTACAGATGATGTGGAACCAATAGGACAAGGCTCGTCTGTGAAACACCCTGTTTGTCAAACCCATCAACAAGATCACTTGCCAAAGTTCCAGCCAGGTCTGATTTAATGGCCAACATGTGATAATTTAACATAATAGATGTGAGGATATGAACAGATGGGTAATTATCATTCTCTACCCTGATTTCCAAATACATCTGAAATATCAATTTTTTAAAAATATAATTAATAGTGAGTGCGCTTACTCGTGCTCCAATTTTTAGGACAAATGTGTCGTTTTCTACTTAAAGTGTCCTTATTATGGGGTTGAGAATTTAGGATTTAATAAAAAATTTGAAACTTTTATTTATGTGTGGTATTTAACAGACCACTTGTTGGAGTGAGGTCGAATACACAGTGTTTTAGCTTTTAAGCCTCAAACCAATCTGTTAGGTCTGAAGCTAAAAAAAAAACCTCTATCTAAATTCAATCCTGTTAGTAAAATAACTTATTAGAATGACTGAGATGTTTCTACATTCCTGTAATCTTAAACCACTTGATTAATTAGGCCAGTGGCCCCCCCCCCCCCCCCCCCCCCCCCCCCCCACTGAAAAACTGATGCCCCTCAGGACCCACACTAAAAAAAGGGCTACATTGCAGTCAAAAATGAACATAAATTGTAGTTGTTTTTTTTGCTAAACTCCCAATAGAATAGGACTACACACACTTTCTCTTTCCAAAAGACCTTTGTATGAACTATCCATTAAGTGTTTTATCATGATGTTTGTGAATATCTGCAAATCTAATTTTGGCACCCCAAGAGCTGACCTTGAGATCTTTGTTGCCCCCAAGGGGTCCAGAATCTCAGGTTGGAAATGAATGAATTAGGCTGAACAAGCACTCAAAAACAGATGAAAATAACTCTTATGTTGCTGTCCAGCACTTAAAAAAAATTAGATTTCAAGTTGGAATGATGTGAAAAAACAACAAACAAACTCCTGCTTGGTATGAATTCACCCATGACTTGGCTCCAACACCACTAGTAGCCACTACAAAAGGAGAACCAATACTAATTTATCATGAGGGGACCGATAAGAGGAGATTGCATTATTTTGTGCAGAAAAGATTAGCCTTAGCCTTCAGTCCGAGCTTCAAAGACAAGTATATTTTAAATCACATACGAAAACTAAACATAAGACATTTTCAGGCATACTTTTTTAACACATGTAATTGTTCATTGCACATTTCATTTTTTTTTTAAAAGAAAGCCAAACAATGTTGGAAAATGGGAAATCTGATTCTTTTACTTTGATTCTGAGTGAAAGAATATGAATATACAAAGCAGCCGATCGGAATAAATTGAAGAAAATCTTTAACATATTCTATTCATGCATCCATCAACCCTGAGCTTACGATGAACTGAAGAGGCAAAGTGTGTGGTGACTGTGAGGGCAGGAAAGAGACGGAGGTGTGGAGAGGTGGCAGAGGATGGACCAGGAGGAGAAAGAGAGGAGGTGTGAGCATACAGGGAAGAGGGTGGACAGACATATGGATGAATGGCTGTTGACAGATGATGGGATTGCAATGAATAGAGTAAAGAAAAAAGTATAGAGGAAAAAGGGGGAGTAAAAACAGTAGAGGTGGATGAACAGCCAGAATGAGAGAGGAAGACAAGGAGGAGGAGGAGGACGACATGGGTAGGAGAGACTGAGGGTATCGAGTGAGGCACTGTGTTTATCAGTGTTCAGAATGTACTGTGCCGTTCATTTGTCTGTAAATGTCATCTCCTGTGCTAAGAGAGTGCTCTTGCAAGTCAAACACACACACACACACACACACACACACACACACACACACACACACACACACACACACTCGCACACACACGCGCACACAAATGCGTTTCAAAAGAGGAGAAACCATTTGTCCAACCTGCACTTGATCGCTTAATCACTCTCTAGTCCTCTCTTTGATTTCCTCTCTCTCGTCTTTTCATGTGTGTGAAGAGGACAGGGCTCTGTACAGCCCTACATATGAAAATGGGAAAAATGGTAATACATGTTATGTAATGGACACATGTCAGGAAAGATGGCAACACATGAGAGACCGAAACAAAGAGAGAAATATAGTGAAATATAAGTGAAACTCTCTTGTTCTCAGCTTGTTGACTTATTGTCAATGTTCACCATTTTCCTGTGACTTCCCTCTCATACTTGGAACCTCATCAAAGTGTTGCGACTGCTGTGTTCTGCATTGTTAGTATTTAAAATGTATCGATATTATCATTGTAGATTGATCAGTAAAAAAAAAAAAAGGACATTAGGTCATATTTCAAGTTCAATTTTTTTGTGACACATAACTGCAATCAGAAATAAGTTAATGTTAGCATTCAGTGAGTTGTTATCTTATAATCCATTACGCTAAGCTAGAGTGGCTAAATGCTAACATCAGCATTTTATAGGAACACGTGGTGTAAAGTTCTAGCTAATAGTCATGTTAGGATGTAGATGAATGATATTAGCTGTTGTCTTTTGGTAGCTAATGGGTTATCAAACATGTTTATCTTTAAAATATGGCTCTGTGTCTCTCAGGATTTTCACTATTTACTATTCTGTTGGGATTTAAGCAAAAGGAAAATGGCCGCCAAGTTAATATGTTGAATTGTTGGCCTCTGTGTGAGAAAATGCAAGGCGGCTCTAAAGAAGAAGTCAGTACAGGATTACTGTTTCCTGAACGTGAAGGTTCATCGTGCACTATGGATGCTCCTTTTGGTCTAGCTTCTTATCAGTCAGAGCAGAATGGGTTTCCTGATTCTCTCAGAGAATGGCCAGCGAAGAGAGGAGAAATCCTGTTTGTAAATCAAACTGAGAGGACACTATGGCTGTCAGGGGACTTTGTTTACTTTGTTTTACTACCCCTGTCTTATCCTGTTGACAAGGCAGGTCAGTGGTGTGTATTTCTGATGTAACAACATGTTCAAGAAATGGACAAAAACACACAGAGTCTACATCCCCTGTGCCAGGTGCCAGTGTGCAAGAAGGCAAAAGAGGAGATGCACATCATCTCCCATGTATGACGCCTCACCCACTCATATGCACTTATTGATAACATCTGACAACCTCATACAAATGGCACGTGAGGAAGCGGAAGGTCAGTGTTTGAGGTGACAGGAAACAAGCCTGTGCATGACACCGCTACTCACAATCAAACAAGTCAGGCTGAACATAAAGTGAGAGAGTTACAGTATGACCGGATGTGTCTTTATGCTTTGACACACTCAAAATGCACCTTTACATGCATCATATGCACTCTGAGTGTTCGTAAATATGTGTATGATACTAGGGTAAAGGGCAGATATAGTTGGCTGCACCTGTCATTTCTAGGCTACATGAGAGACATAACAGAACAGGATGCAGCTTCATGTTTCCTATTAACATTTTGTTTTGTTTTGTTCAAATGTGAGAAAGTTTTTGGGCTCTTTCAAGGCTCACTTATTTTGCATTGCAAAATGTGGTTGCTGTTGGGTGCAGTTTAGTATTGTTGTATTCTATAACTTCAAAACGACTTTTCTAGCTTGGACCTTCATACAATTACAATCAAAGGTAATTTCCTCCACTGTTTTATACATTTTTGATAGCATTCCAATACTCGGCATTTTGGTAACAATTGTTAAGCAGAGAAGTATATACAGTCAACAAGAGATAACATTTGTTCAGTTGATTTAATTAGGCTATAAATTAATTGTATGTTTGTATTTTCTTGTAGAATCTGCAAGATGGAAGAGAAGTTTCAAATCACATTTATTTGAAACTGGTTGCAAAACGCATAGGCCTACGTTTGTTATTCATCAAAACAGATCAATGTAGCCCAGCGTGTCATAAAAGGTTGCTGGATTGATCAAATACGCAGTGACACTGACATAGAATTAGCTGTTTTTACTGTTAGTTAGGCCCCACATACTGACGCTTTTAATAAGTGTAATTATCTTGATATGAAAGCGGCTAATTAGAACTAATAACCCCGATTGACGTACATGGACACGGAGAGCCGAGCTGATCTCGCGCCTCTCGAATCGTAGGATGTGATGTCACCACGGCAGCGCGCTGTGACGGTCTCCCAGGCAACGCCGCGTGCTGCAGTGACGCCAGCCCAGTCTCCGGCTCGTGGTGAGTGGGCGTGACTCGCCACGTTAGCCCCCCCCCCCCTCCCTTCTCCTCCGTCAGTGTGGGCGGGCCCCGCTCAGAAGAGAGCGAGCGAAACACGACACCCCGAGGACGGCGAGAGGCACGGGGGGAGGAGAGACTCGCGCTGAATGGTGTGAGAGTGAGTGGAGGACTTAAAAAGTCTGTAAAGAAAGAGAGCTTCCTCTCCGACGTTTTATTTCTGTCAAAGAAGTAACAAAGCTTTGCGGTAGAGAGATGTCAAACAGCGACGAGGATGCGGTTGCGACGGAGTAAACAACCCCTGAACAGTTAGCAAAATAAGTTGTTAAAACAGAGTGAAAGGCTGTTTGGCTGCATCGAGACGGGACGGTTGGCAGTTTTCCGCCGCGACTTGAGCGGAATTCAGCGCCGCTTGTTACAGAGAAGTGAGGACCGACAGCGAAGTCTTGACCGCTCGTATCGCCCGGGAAGGGAACCTCTCGGTCGGTTGCTCGGTTGGCAGAGAGCCGGGGGGGGAAGCGGAGCGCGGCGGCGGCGGCGGCAGCGGCGGCAGCAGCGCGAAGAAGGAGAGCCGCTGAAGTTGTAGCTCCAAAAGTTTGCCGTGTATCTTTCACCTAGTGTTCCAGATTAGGAACCACAGGGGGAGAGGAAGAGGCCGAGGGACTGACTTTCCTTTTTCCACGAGCAACTTTGTGGGAGAACATCCTGCTCTGTAAAACTTCAGCAGCCTGCTAAGAAGCTGAAAGAACAAAGAATGAAAACACCTGGAGAAAGTGGTAAGTTTTCGCGTGGCTCCTGCTCTGATTTTTATTTTAAATCCACCATTGTCTTCTTGTTTACTTACAGTCTACAAAAGCTCAGAGTAACTACATTGCTGATTAAAGACCGAGCCAGATAGTAATCAACATCCGCTTCCATACCAGAAAACCTGTTGATTTTAGCGATTCAGGGTCAATGCATGAGTGCGTGTATTGTTGCTTCAGTAGATATGAGCCTAAAAATCTGGTGCAGGTAAAGTACTGTACTCCTTCAAGAGGAAGTGGTTAAACTACTGTACAGTTGTTACGGCGACATCCTCTGTCACCCTGACAACCTGATTTCACCATCCAGCACCTTTAGGAGAACACGCTGAAATCATGGAAACACTGTATGGGTCATTTTTAATTGCTGAGTGAGAGAAAAAGGGAGATATGGGGGACGTGTTAATAAGTTAGCTGATGATTTCCCCTCTTGGTGGGGGTGTTGAGGTGATCGGATCTGGCTAGGTGTACATGAAGCAAGCTGATATTAACACTGAGCATACAATTGTCAGGTACTTGACTTGTCAGCATAATGAAGTGGGAGCAGGGGTGGAGTGAGGGGGGGGGGGGGGATTTCCAGTAGTCAGCTGATATCTCTGTGTGTCATTTTGTCTAATTCCTGAAATGCTTGCATAAGTTTGTTCTTGCTCCCTTCACTGGAAGTCATTTTTTTTATCTTCAAAGGAGGAAGTGGAAGTGCGATCATTGGTTCTGGCTAAACACACACTAATAGTTGGTGATCTGCCTGACTTGACCCTTTCTTTAATGAGACACCACAGGAGATCAGTTTGATATCATTTGTTCATATGGTCGTGCAGAATTTGTGCAGCATGAAGATAACACATGAAAGTGAAGATTCCTACTGAATATTTTCTTCTGTACAAATTTAAGTATACATATTTGAAACATTTTAACTTCCAACAACTACCTAAGTAGTTACTGGTAGGCATTTGGCATAAATACGTGCATGTGTGTGTAACTAACAAATTGTGTCGGACCCTTTTCCACTTGGGACATTCCCCTCCCCCACACTGTCCCCTCCTGACTCCCGCTGCACCCAGCCTCAGCCCCTCAGCCCTTCACATTCCTGCACACACACACCCTCTCCCTGCAGCAGCCCTGAGGAGGCTACCATGACATCACACCACATCACACCACAAATAGCCTTTTATTATAAGGAACTCAGTGTTTGTGTGGCAGCAAATAGCTTAAGTCCTTCTGGGAAGGTACTTAAAAATTAATTGTACTCAGGTTATTGGATTGGTGTATGCAGTGCGTGTTGAAGTCGGTTGTGATCAAGGCAAAGCACATTGTTTGTTCCGTGTATAGTTGTGTGCTGCCATCCATGTGGTCTTTTTAATTTGGTACTATGGCAGCTTTGTAATATCTTTTTCAGTTTAGATTTTTTTTTACAATTGATTTTGACTGTGTAGAATAATGAAGCCCAAAAGTGAGACTTGGCAATGTTCACTTACTTTGGCTCACAGTCTCAATACCCAAAGTTCTCTATCTTTAAAGATAGGGGGCAACAAACACTTCCTTTTTTAAAAGGAATTAGTTTTTGACCCATTTTAAACTGCTCAGTTATTAGTGCTGGCAGCATATTGTGATATTTTGTGTGGCCACAACATAAAATAACTAGTATCAATGTTATGTTATATATTAATTATGCTCTTATTATGACTACAAATGATATTTTTTTTGGTACTAGAATGATAAATAAAATGTTTTTATAATTTGTTAATGAAGGCAGAAGTTGTTTGAACAAAGAAAGTGATATCATTATTTAATTTCTGTTTAGCTGTGTTTTACTTTCAGTTGCTTAAAGGGAGCATTGAATTGTTCAAACTAAACCACAATATTAGTTTTTGGAAAATTCTTAAACTTGTGGTAATAGATTATCAATACAAAATCTTATCAGCTGGCCTCTCTAATACTTTAGCCATTATTTACTCACCATTTCAGTATTATCTATTTGAAATGTTCAAAGAGAACTGATCACATAAAGCTACAATTCATCAAGTTACATGTCATTTATCAAAATGAAATGTGATCACTTCTCACTTGATCATCTAATTGATTAATCCTTTCAGCTTTAGTGGGTAAACATAGCATCTCTGTCTCAAGAGCATTATCTTACATCACATCTGATCTCATAACATCACTTTTAAATAGTTGAGTTATTGAAGTGGTTTATCATCGCTGCAGTCCTGATCTCTCAATCTCCTGCTGTTGCTGCCTCTGCAATCAGGACACAAGTTTTAACCCTTAACCTGTGTATATCCCATCATTTAGAGCAAACACTTTTCTTGAATGTGGAAGGATATAACAGTGCCAGGATAAGTGTAGGATAAAAAAATGCAATCATCCCTTCCCAGGATGTTTGCTGATGTAGGATTATGTCCCATACGGTAAGCTGCTGCCTCTGTTGAGCTTACCTCCTCTCCCTCCATCAGCGGATGCTTCCCCTTGCACTCCTGTTTTCCACAGTCACTTCATTAGCCTGAATAGATAGATGATAGGATTTCTGCTGAGATAGAGCATTGATGTGATGAGACAGGAAATGGCAGGGCTATGCATCTGTTGTTAATATCAGTGTTGGTTTTGCAGAGTTTTAAATGATCCAGATTTATTTATGTGTATGTCTAATCGCTGCTGTTTAACTAGTCTTTGTTTTGGAAAAGGGTTAGATGCAAATTATTCTACAGGTTGCATTAGTCAGCAGCAGACAGGCAGTTGGGGGCTTGTCTGATCTTACACAGTCTCTGATATCTACCTTTTTGTTTACCTAAAAGGCTGTGCTAATGATCGATTAAACTAAGATAAGGGCACACACACCCTCCATAATAACATGCAGGCTGTGTCTCTACACCACCGCCACACACGCTTTGTAGTTTGCGTTTCACCCATTTTCCTTCATCCTTCCCCAATTTTTCATCCTTTTCTTCCAATCTTTCTCTGTCACTCTTTTCTCTCTCTGACGGGATAAGGACTGGTGTGTGTCTTTGTGTGGTGGAATTGCATAGTGGGACCCCTGGCTCTAGAGTGGCCTTTGTGTGTGTGTGTGTGTGTGGAGTGCGGGACAATGGTGGGAGTGGGGCAGGCCCTGGGGCTGATTGTGTGCAGACTTGTGGGGCCAGGGACCTCTCATTGTACTCATAATGGTGCGGAGTAGCTCATAGTTTGGTGGTGCTTTTGACAAGTGAAGAGACCGCACTTCTGCCTCCGTGTGAAATGTGTGTGTGTTTGTGTGAGAGAGAGAAGGAGAGAGAAAGAATGAGGTAAATTTGGCTTCCTAGTTTATTTTTCATCAGTCATTCAACTACCTGGCTTAATGATTATTGTTTTGTGCCGCTGCTCTAGAGTGATTGATGTGCATTAATTCCATACATAGTACAGTCCTGCCTCATGTTGGGACAAAAGGATAACTTTTGAGCAAGGAGGGCACATGTTACCTTTTCCTTGTGTGTGTGCAGCATATGCTTTTCAATCTTAGCACACAACCACTGTGATGATAAGCACAGTGATTAGCCTTATCTGTGAAAACTCCCTTGCACTGCTGACCACAGCAAAACCACTACCTCCCATTATCCCAATTCTTTTTTACAGGCTGCTTTATGGGACAATCCCTGCTGTGATCAGGCTCAGCCGACATGCTTTAAGCTTGAAACAGATGAAGTTTCATAACACACTTATTATCTTCCATCAAAGAAGGCAGTCAAATTATTTTATGTGCCAAGAATCTAATAGTTTGGGGTATTCTCAGGAAAGCTTTTTATTTTGCATACCTTAGTTTTGTCAACTCCTTGTCTCAAGGGTTCTTCATGAACATTTTGACATGGCTGTCTGTGACACTAAGTTGAAAAATTACTTCTGTGTAGAGGAGGCCTTCAGTTGTGGAAATGTCTGTATTTAGGCAGGAATGTGACCACAGAGAACAATGCGCTCAGCCAGTTGACACTAATGGACCTCCCCACCATTAGTCCTGTGTCGCCCTTGACCGAGGAGACCACAGAGACCACAGCCAACAACGCAGCACTCCCCTTGAAGGCCAGGTTCTTTCTGACCGCTGTTCCTCACCCCACCATGCTTGCCCCTGCCCCAGAGACCCTCACATTAACTTCAGATCCGTTCATCGACTCCTATAGATTGTCATCCTCTCTGACCTGTTTGATCAGCTTTGTGATTGTGATGTTCTGCACTAAAAGGCTCCATTTAAAATGCACTTTTTACGCTGACAACACAACAGCACAACTAAATGTGTCCTCAGGCCATGTGTGTTTGTCTGTGATGAGAGTTGAGCCTACTTTTACCGTGATGCCATTGGTTGCAGCCTACAGCATGACCGCATCGACCGTATTAGTTGTTGGTCAGGGATGGTAATGAGTCTGGATGGGATGGACCGTTGACAGATAACTGTAACACTTTAAGAACACATGTGTGAGTACCCATACACCGAAACACGCACACAAACACACACACACACACACACACACACATACACTTTTGCACACACTGCTGCCTTTTATTGGAATTCTTGGACCTCCCACATTCCTGCTTAGAAGGTTAATAGTTGCCGGCTGTGTTGCATTACACATGAGGGGAAAACACAACAGTTACTATCTCTGCAAGCGTTTTCTGCACACGCTCAGTGTGCAGAAAAAACTCTGTGTGCTCAGTTTGTCAGTTTGTGACTTACTAAGTCATGTGTGGACATTCTATACAGACATTTTCCTAATCACTTTGAAGGAAAATATTAATTAAACAGGATTAAAATGATGCCCTTTTTAAGTAACCATCAGCCTCAAAATGCATAGGTTGATCCCACACATTTACACACACACACACACATGCGCGCGCGCGCACACACACACACTCTCTGAGGGTCTCATTTCAAATGGGTATCAAAATTCATGTTGAGAATGCAGAAGGGTGTGTTGTTCTGTATGGATTGACTTGCTCTGTTCAGCAGCTGTTTGTGTTTGCGCGTGCATGTGCATTGTAATGTAATATGGGGAATTTACAGAGCTGCATTGTTGTAGATGTGACTCAGAGTGAAGGTGCAGAAAGGCATGTTATTGTTAAAGAAATTCAAGTGTGTATATGAAGGAGACAGGGGTTTCTGGGTGGGCAGCTGTGTGAAGGTATTACTTGTGGGTGAATGTATAACAGATTTGGTGACGCCGGTGCCATTGATACTAATCTGAGTCTGACGACACATTACACATACATACATAGATCAGGTAACTCTATTCCTCTGATCCTTTCAGATGAGAGGTTTTATTTTAGATCCTCACAACACAATGACCTGTCCTTTAGGTGAGTGCCTGGAGTGTCATCTCTCTGCTGGTTGAAGTGCATGCAGGGTGTAAACTGTCAAGACCAGTCAGTCATGAAGCTAACTCTCTATTCCAACCTATGTTATAAACGCAGCACAACTTGGCATGGCCTGTTGCGAAAAGACACACACACACACACACACACACACACACACACACACACGGACATGCAGAATAGCATTGTACTCATCTATTGGTGGCTCTGAACTGCGGCTGTGTTTCCCAATAGTAGCCATGGCTCTGTGTCCTGTGTTGTAATGTATACTCTTAATCTTCTTAGATTAACCCCAATAATACTGGTCATGCTGAGGGCATCTTTACAATAGGGGCCAGCACACAGTGTGGCTGCTAATATACATTCCAGGGTCAGAGCAAAACTGGGAAGTAAAGTTAACTGAAAATTTGTCTCAACTTTCAAATGGCCTGTGTGTCTTTTAAAGGCACATTTAAACTTGGAGACAGGTGATCGTTGTTTCATTATTGATGTAAAAACAGGACTTGCAACTTGTACACACTAATTTGAAATTTATGTGTGCCTGTAAGTGTGTTTGAGTTTGGGCTCTCCCGCTGTCCGAGGCTCTATAACACAGGGAGGTGCTGAGAGGAGCTCCTAACCCCTCTCTAACCCCTTAAGTCCAGTGCAGTCAGCAGACACTCCCTGCAGAAAGGCAGCAATGTTTGAATAGTTCCTCTGGCTATTTTTATCTGGGAATCTGCCTCTGTGCTGGACCCAGGGAGCGGGGGGTTGAGGGCAAATATCTAATCTAATTTTGGATGATGGGAAATCACCAAAAGGACTTCTGTGCCACTTGCATATTTTGTGCGAGTGTCTGTGCTGGGTATTGAAATGCTGTCTGGCGCCAAGTTAAACTTTTCTAGCTTGTCACCCTCCCAGCTTCTCCTCTCTCTCCCTTCCTCCATTGCTCCTTTTTCCCCCTTGCCAATCCCTTTCTCTCTCTCTCTCTCTCTCTCTCTCTCTCTCTCTCTCTCTCTCTCTTTCCCAGCACTCCGGGTAAGGAATGCACAATCACGTTTTGGAGTTTTCTTTTCAACCAGTCTTTCCTCTTCCTCTCTGCTGGCTGTTTCTGTCTGGCAGCCTTAATCTTGTTTCTCTCCTTCCCTCCATGTTCAGACCTGTTCTGTATACGTCAAGGCTCATTTGAACTTTGAGCCAACTCATTACAGCCTGATGTCAGAGAGTGAGAAAGTTATGTGCCTTGGAAAGGCAAAGCTTAAGGTGGAAACGCCATGTCAGTGTTAGAAAGCGCACAAACTGTTGCACTGATTGATTTTATGTACTTAAATAACATAAACTTCTGATCACAAGCATATGGCGCTAAATAAAAGATGGATTATTTGAAGGACAACATGCATTCTGTTGGGCAACACAACTGGTAATAAGCTGTGTATGTTAGTGAGGACAAATGACAAGTGGGAAGAGAACATCCTCTGCCTTTATCAGCTGCAATTGCTCAGATGTCTTTCCTTCTTTGGATAATCCCACACATCAGAAATGATCTTACAATACTTGAGATGTAGAAACAATAAACTCAATGTCCCTGATTGTACTGTAAGTATCACTGGCCTGTTTGGACTGGGTGATACGGACCAAAATTCACATCTCAATATTTTTCAGCTGCTGAATGGCAAAACATGATGTTTATCTGTATAATCATATATATATATATATATATGTATATATGTATATATATATATAATATTATTTTTTTTTTTTTCCTCTAAAGAAATAACAAAAACAAAGTCAGTTCTAAGTCAAATCCTCATGGGCCCAATGCCAAATGTCGGTCTTTCATTAACAGCTATAGCTGCACAATGTCAACATGTGTTTTACACAAAAAAAACCTCTTTGTGAAATAAATAATATCACACTGCTGTATATTTTGTAATGCAGGCGGTTTTTGAGTTTGAGAGAGAGAATGAGGTGGAGCAGGGTGAAGAGGGACAGACAATAAGAGGGGAAGTGGACGACTGCTGGCTGTATAGAAGAATCGAATAACCTTATTTTAACGCAACATAAACTCTATTGATATTTAACGATATTGTATTACCCTATATCTTGTTTGAATATATCGATATATCTTAAAAACTCGATATATTTCCCAGCCCTAACATGCACATGTCCCTGCAGGGGAGTGAAACCATTTTAAGCATCGATTGACCCTCCCGTCCCACCGTCCTCTCCTCCCTCTCACTATCATTTCTGTGTCACCAATCCATGTGCTAATACCCTAGTGGCAGCTCCTCTTCCATTAGCCTACTCCTCCTCATCTTTCCTGCTCTCTCCCCTTTCTTTCCTGCTTCATGTCACCCTACCCCTGTCTCTTTTTTCACTGGACACCCTGATTTATCAGCCAGCGTGACTGGATGAGCAGTTACATTAAGGTTGTCTGTTAGCATGGCTCAAAGGGTATAGAAGCATGTCAGTCACTGTCAGAATCAGAAGTAAGTCATGTTGCTGAAAATATGAGGTAAAAGTAAGACTTGATCACAAGCTGGTATCAAGTGTAATCTGGCCTCAGTTCATGAAGAGGTTTCAATTTATGTATCTTATGTATCACACACACACACACACACACTAACACACACTCAGCCAAGGGCTCCTTTCAAGTTGTGTGGTCCCCTGCAGGATAAAGTGTGGTGGATTGGACAAACATCCCTCTCTATTTTTGCCCACTGGCCAACGTCCTCTTAAATGTTCTTAAGACTTCCTTCCTCCAGGCTTTCTCCTAGCTCTCCAGGTGTGTGTATTTGTGTGTGTGCATATGTGTGTGATTTTGTGTGGATGGGCTGGCCTGAGAGAAACTGAATAATGCATTGAATCATTGGAAAGGTATTTATAGGAAAGCATAGCGATTAAACTTTAATGACAATGCCGACCATCAGTGCAGAACATTGTATAGCATATCCTCCTCCACTAACACACAGACACACAAACACACACATACAGGAACAGCTAGAAACACGCTTATCTCATCATATATTTCTTATGGAGTTTGTTCATAAGTGAGATCCCAAACCAGACGTATGTGCTGTACCACTCTCCAGTCTTTAAGTGCCTTGACCTGAACATATCCACATACATTTTGATTTATTTATCATTATTGTCGTTGTTCCAGTTATGGATTTGACCTGGGTTGTTTTGACTCATAGATGGGATCGTTTTTGAAGTCAGGTTTACTTATTTAATAGTTGTGGTGTGGGTTGTTTGCTGAAGTTAGTTTGTTCTAGGTAAATATAAGACAGGGATTTTTAGATAAAAACCAGTCTGCACTTTATCATCCAATAACATGAGGGAAAAGTCTGACTTGAACATGGCTGGCCACTAAAAATACTATAGCATCTGTACATGGGGTGCGACCTAACTGGTAGCTAGGCCATGTGCACCGTTCTTAATGCAAAATGAGTAAGGGTTTGTTTCAAGTGCCCCTCAATTTTAGTCTTATAACTTTTATTCAACATTTGTCATTATGTTAAATCTATGAATGTTTTTGTTTTGCAATTTGTGGATTAAATAAGGAGGTGGAATTTTAATCACAGTTTTTTATTTATTTTTAGAATTTCACTATATTAACTAAGTGTGTTAAATATTGCATTTAGAAATTTCTAATATAAAGAAAAACTTAGCTTTGTGTGTCTGTTTTGTTTGCCTCTGCTGGCTATCTATGATTTAACAGTAACAGGACTGACAATCAATGTCAGAAAACGCATCAAATCTGCATGTCATAGTTCATGACATCAGAGTTAAGCAGCTTGCCCTGCCCCTTCTGTCTGTGTTTATGTTAGCTGTGTTTGTGTGTGCACCAGTGCCTGCATACAGTAGCCCTGCCCTCAGTCACATTAGTTTTATCCATGTCCATTTTTAGCATCAGATGTGGCCCAGTGAAATTATGTAACAACCAAGCAGTTGCTTGTGGGTGGGCGCACTCTCATATAGGCCTACTGTACATTTAGACACACAGCACAGACACAGTGCTTGTTGTTTTAGTGGATTAAAGCTGTTGATGAGTAGAACTGTGATTTTCATCCCCTGACCAGTCACAGTGTGCGACGGAAAAGGAAAGTAGTGGAGAATGGGTCAAGAGCAGCAGGGATTCACAAATAGAGGGAGAGAAGGATGATATATTAACCTTATGATGTAGCAAGAAAACGTGGGCAAAGGGCAGTTAGGGAAGGACTTGATTGTTTTAAAACCCAGTATAGTTCAAATTCACTGATTAAAAGGTTCCTTTTATTAGGGTATGGTAAAAGGCACTTCGCATAAAATATACTACTCAGTAGCATCTACAATCGCCTATTTAACATGTCATCGATCTTAAAGATGGGTGAATTGTTGATGTGGTCCAACAGATTGTATTTGCATATTTTCTGTAACGTGGCATATCTGTTTTTTTAGAACCAGAATGTGGTAACTAATTATACTTTGTATACATGTTACCTTGGAAACAAGTCCCCAGCAGAGCCTACTTTAACTGCAAAGAGATGTCAATCAAAAAAGTATTAACTGCAGGCTACGGAAAGAGGGTATAAAATTAATTATAAAGTGATGTAACTGTAATTTTAAGGAATTGTTTTTGACCACTAATATTGGGTCTTTGTAGTCTCACACACGTTCATCAAACATAACACATTTCATACGCAGCTTTCCTTCTAGCTTGCCCCCAGCTAACATCCTCACTGTTTGTGTGTGGGTGTTGTGTTAGTCGGGTTATTGTGTTCGTCTGGCCCAAGTATTAGCCGTGTTCTGTGCAGAGGTACTCTCTCTCTCCCTTAGGTTACCAAAGAGAAGAGGCAGAGTGCAGAGGTGTGTGTGTGGGAACGTGGGATCTGTGTGTGTGACTCATTGATGTCCGTGATGTGAATGTGTAAACTGGTTTTTCTGCGTAATAAACGGTTCTGCAAAAAGTCATACTTCTTTTTTTCATCTTACATTTAATCTGCATGTGGCTCTGTTTGGTCATATTTGCACAGTGAAAGTTATTTCATCATCACAGCAGCAATTATGACACAAAAAATATGTGAGCCTCCTGTTAACATGAATGATGACTTTTCATTTTCCACAGTTTTCCATGACTGTATATAAATATGCGTTATTTTACTGTTACTTTCCCCAAACTCACTCTTGTGTGTACACAAGATTCAAATTCAAACAAATCAGGTAAATGCTACAGGTGGTTGAAAAAATTAAAATGTTTCTCACTCCAGCGTGTCTGTCCTAATTTAACTACAGTTTGCTACACACTAGAAGATGTGAACGTGGGAGACCACAGACCTAAGGACAGTTTCATCTGATTTTCAGCATCATAATCCTCTGTATGCACACACACTAGAGGACTTGGCAAGACTGTGACAACTCACACATGCCGTTTAAAGTAGTGTGCGAGATCATATATCATATCATATAGAAATGCGAGTGACTTCAGAAGAAAATCAAATATGGAGGACGATCGACCTGCAGTGAGTTCTGTTTTGGAGTGAAAAACAGAGAATGAGAAAAAAAATACAGGGGAAATCTTGGCTGAGAATACGCACAATATTATACGATTAGCAGCGCGAGCTGGAGGTGATTACGCATTATCCGGTTGATTACGCTTCCCCGTCTGCTCTCTCATTGGTTATTGTGGAATCTCAACGATTCAAGATAATGGAGGCTCCGACTCGATTGGAAACAGGAAAATTAATATGATGTAATAATATTTACACCACACACACACACACATGAGGATTATCTGTACAAATAATCGCAAATCAGGGGGTCGGGCCCAAAATCAGGCCTAAGATCTTCTAGTTTGTAGCCATCTTTAGATTACACAAGCTTTTACAAAGTGAGTCTGATCCATTGTTTGTAGATGTGTGCGTCATCACACTGAAATTGTAGAGGTGTAACTGTAAGCTATTGGGGCTGTCACTTCTTGGGGAACTCCGGTGCTACCTTACACTCTGACGGATGATCTGAGCTCTTTCAATCTGGGCTCGGGACAATAGTTTGCATGCATGCTGTCTGTATAAGTGTTTGTGTCTTTGTGAGTGTTGTGTAACTGAGAGGCACTCCCATTGTATGTTCACATACATGAACCCACATACAAACCCACACACTTTCACACTCAGACATACAAACAGTGAGGTCGCGCCTCATGTCCTGAGTTTAGCCAAGCGGAGGTTATCAGTGTGTGTACACTCAGCTCTTACATAACGCCATCCAAGCAGTATACTGACGGAGTGGAGAAAGTTGTGTCCTCTTTCTCTATGCCATTCAGCCTTTATCTCTCCGTGAACTTCCTTTCTTCCCCATTCCTCATCCATTTCTCTCTTTGTTTTTACTTCCTTCCCTCTTCTGTCGTTTTAACCTCTGATGTAACCTGTTTTTTAGCCAGATATGGAAATTAGCCACCTTAAAATTCAAAATTCCAGAAAATGTACACAAAAAAAACAGCTTGTACAATTTGAATTGAAATGATGTATATTGTTGCAGCAGAACAGTGTTTCTGAAATGGGGATCATTTAGTGAGATACACAATGTAAATGAGATTCTTTTAAAAAAGTAATTGGGCAAATTACTATTTACAAGTAGTCCTAAAAAAAGCTATGAAATGTTTAATAAAAAATGTAAATGTAATTTTTAGAATGCGCATTTAATATAAAATAGTCCTATTTTTATCCAATCATTAACTTACTGTAAACTGTCAAAACAGTTTTCTTTTGTTTACTGATTGTCATGTTTTTTTTAGGTTTGTGTAAGTCTTTTCCAAATTGTATCATGGACAAATCAAGTAAATGTACATTGAAATGTACTAGCAATACAGCAGAAAAATATAGCTTACAAAAAATTAACAGAAAGTTAGCGTGCGCTTTAAAACTCAAGATGGCACATGACATGTAGTCTTTTGTGGTTCCACGGTGATTTTATTGTAAACCAGAAACTGATATCGCAGTGCTGTAAACATCTTTTTTTTTATATGTCATTTTACATTTAAAAGTGGTGAGTAATGGCAGCCTGTTCATTCAAATTTTGAATTTGATTAGGTTTTAATTGACTCGATAATTAATATTTTCCCATTTGTTCAAATGTGTTTTTAAAAACCACGTCAGTAACAAGATCTATTACGGTATCTGTATGCAGCTCTTAAGTAAATGTAAAGCAAACTTTACCATTTAACCATTGAGAATCAGCTACATTCATGGCTACAATTCTCTTCCTTCCTTTCTGGATCTGACCTTAAATCCTGCAGTTTGGTTCTGCGTCTGGCTGGGACAGGGTTGTGAGAGCGTGAAGGGGACTGGTCTGTGCCAGCGCAGGGCAGCTGTGTGTTTACTACTGTTGAGCTCATTGCCTAGTAAAGCAGATTGTCCAGCATTGTTCAGATGGGTAGCTGGCACCATAAAGCACAGTTAGGTACATATAGTGGAGCTTGATTATTGTGTAAGGTCAACTGCCTCAAGACCTTCTGTCACACACCTCTCTCCTTCGTTCTCCCTCGCCCTTCATTTCTGTTTTGCTCATCTCTCAAGTTACATCATCATCAGCCTTTCTCTCCCTCTCTCTCGCTCTCTCTCTTTCTCTTCCTCCCTCTCCTGGGCTCTTGCATAACGTCCAGCTTTATTTGCTCCAGCTGAGGATTCTAATCTTTCCCATGAGGCAGAGCGCAGGAGCAAACCAGGAGAGGAAAAAAAGAGGAGCCGTGGCCGACCTTTCTAACCCGTCTGTGTGCACCGCCTCGTTAACTCAATCACTCCACCAATTAATGAGATCTGGAGCAGGGCTTTGTTTACAGGCACCACCAACACAGTGTTGAAGCGTACAAGAGGTGTGCTCATTCTTGTAAAGATGTTTTTCATTGTTTATGCCTTTAGTCTGTCATTTCAAATGTGTGTGTGTGCTTGAGGGGACATGTGTCTCACCCCCTGCTGCAGTGTTGTAGCTGGGTTTTCCCCCTTGGCCTTCGACGAAGGGATAAGCAGCGATTATATGCACTCCCTGCAGTAGTTGCACACTAACACACACACCCACACACATACACACCTGAGGAGGCTGTGATGATGTACACATTCCTCCATCATGGCCAAATGTGCTCATGTCAGTGAGACCATGTGCTTACTTGGCTCCAATCCAAGAAGTGTTACCGTAATACATGCACACAGGCGTATGTGTGTGCATGCGTGTGTGCAACTGCAAATTCGCCATGCAGAGTAATGTTCATTGAAGCAAATTTTGCCTCTGTGATTTCTCTCAATCTCAGACACACACGCGCACAAAGACAATATGCTGGCTGGCTGGCAGCGACGTCTGCGAGGTGAATGTTACGTAAGGCCGATCAACACTACTTAATCAGCTTTAGGAGACATGCTTAACAAGCTGACCAAGTGGGGTGAGATAGAGAGGAGGAGGAGGGAGGAGGGAGGGAGGGAGGTGAGGGGGGCACAAGGCGAAGGCAAGGGCAAAGAATCAGGACCTGAAGGGAAGGAGGAGAAACTGAGGGAAGGGTGAGAACAGACGGGAAAGAAGAGAAAGTGGTGACAGGCGGTGACACGGCATGTGTCCCTTGTCCCTGTTTACGACGGGATAAACACACACACATAAACACGCTGTGCTCTGCCCTCTGTGTCCCCCTCGCAGCCCACTGT
Source organism: Labrus mixtus (assembly GCF_963584025.1). Taxonomy (NCBI): domain Eukaryota; kingdom Metazoa; phylum Chordata; class Actinopteri; order Labriformes; family Labridae; genus Labrus; species Labrus mixtus. The sequence goes on along the minus strand of NC_083622.1, from coordinate 15,717,429 downwards.
GACGCACAGCGCTGACTGCCAGGAACCCTGTGTGTGTGTATGTGTGTGCGCGCATGTGTATGTTTTTGTGAGGTTGCAGGGCCGTGTATGTGTCCACTCAAAGCTAGCTCTCATGGCAAGCTGATGACAGTGCTAATGCAGTATTATCAAAAATACCCTAATTTTTAAGGTTTGTTTTGGGGCTTTTTGTACCTTTTTTTATTTTAGAGACTGGACTGTGGATAGAGTCAGAAATCAGGGAGAGAGAGAGTAGGGAATGTCATGCTGGAAAGAAGCCATAGGTTGGATTCAAACCTGGGCCGCTCGCTTGGAAGACTTTAGTCTCCGTTGATGAGGTGCACACACTGACCACTAAGCTACCGGCGCCCCCAAGTAGGCCTAGAATGAATCCAATAAACTCTATGAAGTTGTGACTTCCATCAGTTATAGATGGCGTGTGGTGTATATTATACCTAATCTTAAAGAGAAAAAACGGTAAAGAAATGTGTTTTCACCACAACCCTACTGCAAAAAATGGTTATTTGTGTGCATTAACCTGAGTTTTGACTTCTCCTGTGGCCAGAACGTCAAAACCATGGGTAGTGCATTCTCCCTCTGTCTTTTGTTTCGGACTACAAATTACTTCCATTTGGATGATTTATGTTCATTAAAGAGAGCACTGTTTCCAAGCTATCTGCCTCAACATTTGGCCGTGCTTTTCGAGGCAAATTGAGCTAAATTATAATGTTTCGGTTTTTTTTGCATTTCTCTTGACTTTTCATGGCAGTTTGTTGCTCTTGCGGTTTACCGCTGTCAAGTAAATGCAGAGAAAACACTCCAAATCGAAATGATTGTGTTTTAGTCATGATTAACTTTTCTGAAGCGAACTCTGTCTCTACCCTGGTTTTCTTTTTTTCTTTCTGTTTTTGTCTTACTTTAATTTACTTTTTACACACAAACACACACACACACACACACACACACACAGACACAGACACACACACAAGCACACACACACACAATGCTCTTAAAGAATGACTAGCAGATGTGGACGGAGCTTTTTCCTTCATCTAAAATTAGCTGATAGAAGAATGGCAGGAAAGCGCACAGGGTTGGACACAGTTGGGAAGGGTGAGGGTTGGGATGGAGGATTGATGGAGGAATAGACTAGAAATGGAGGAAGGAATAGGTTGAGAGGACATAGCGAAGTAGTGTGTATTTTTGGTGCTATTCACACACACATTTCTGACGTACAAGAAGCACTGAGTCTGACGCCTGAGACTGATTGTTTTGCTTCGTATCACGCTCTGTGAATTGTTGCATGTTTGCAGGAAAGTGTGTATAAATTGTTGTATAAGGTAAGAAAAGGTGACATTCTTTTCACTATTTATTTTTAAAATAGTTTGTTTAGACTATTACCATAAGAGGGCAATAATTGGCAAAAGTTCAATACTTTGTCAACTTTCATGATGCCAAATAAAAAAAATCCATTAAAGCTTCCACAATGTTGATCTTTTCAGTCAGACCCCTGCTTCAGCTGTAAACACAGAGAGGGTGCCCTATTGTCTGTTTATCTTACCATACTCCTGATGCAATGCTGACGTGAACCTCGTTTCTTTTCTAATTAGTCATCTATTAGCACTTTCCAAGCTGGATGTTGTAGACACCTCCAAAGCTGCTCTCCCTCCAGCAGCAGAAAGGTGTTAAGGACAACAGTGCTGGTTGGCAAGCTGGTAATGTCCCCTGTTCACTCATCACCCCAGGGCCCGTTCAGAATACCAGGCCACCAGCCCTCTTGCTTCACCCTTAAGTAAGGTCTATATCTCCCTGGATGATAGTCTTCAAGGTAGGGTGCGTGTATGTATTGGATGGGTGTATGTTGATTTGGTCAACAAATGACACTTTGATGTTGTTTTTCTTCCACACACACTTGCTGCCAATGTTTTCTTTTTTTTTAATTTGGAAGACCTGTGTAGCATTTGTTTTTGATGAAACACTTTATGTAACTGTGTGTGACATGTGTATGCCTGTATCATGCAACACACCGTGAATACCTATTGAATGCAAGCCATCATCATCAGCACAGTTAGCAGCACCAGAGAAAAACATGACTCCCCAGGGCCAGCCACCCATTCCACTCTCACCTCTTGTCTGAACAACAGCATGCAGCTCACAACAAGAGGCACACACATACAGTACATCCACAGGCTTCCAATTTTAGCTTTGAGATTTTAAATCTGACTTTTTTTTTCAGTGGATGCTGTCTTCTGAATTGTAAAAGTAATGCCAGCCATATAAATAACATGCATGCATAGTGAGAAGAATTTAACAAAAAGGGGTTCAGATTACAATCACACGTGCCACCTTCTTAAGGTTATAGTAAGACTGTTATATAGAGTTTACATTTTAAAAGGAGATCTAAAACACAAATATTCCCAATGTACCATAAGAAAGCTATAAGTCTGTGTTATATTTCACAAGTATATATATATTTATCATGTAATACAGGCAGGAAAAGGTTGATAAACAACAAGTTGTGTGTCTATGAACCTGTCTTTAGCCTTTTCTGACTGGCTTCCTGTTCATAAAGTACATTAGTATACCAACATCAGTTAATGTGTTTCAGTAAAATACTTTGCTACTTGCTAACAGGGAACAAAATGCAGATGAGTACCATACATTTCAGACTTAATAGAGACATCACTTTGCATCTTACTCATGGCCACATTCTGCTCTATTGCAGTTAATGTACTATTTTTTCAGTCAAATTATAAAAATCAAGAGTCTCTGCTGCTCGCTGAACTGCTTAAAGAGGGATTTTGAATCCTGAAAGCCTGCTAGTGATCTGCAGTTTGTATGTTTTGTTCTCCTACAATAATTGTTAGAAAATGCTTCTCAAAAAAACGACATGTTAGTATCCCCAGGAAAGCTTTATGATTGTGCTCTCCTGCTTGCCATAATACAAACTCTCCTCACATTTATCTCCTTATTATTTCTTAATTTAATCAAACCAGCACTGCACTGAAAAATGGCATCATCACCTTATGAACAAATATTCCCAGCAGAACGCTCTTTGTTTCAGATTCTGTAAGGAAATATAAGCGACTCCTTTAGCTTAAACACACTCAGGAAACCCAACTAATCCCAGAATGCTTTGGACCAATTGTTGGTCACCACTTTATATGATCAGCAAGTTTCCTACCACGTGCAGATTTATCTAACCAAGCAACACTTTAAAGTTACAAAATGGAAGCTCAACTGCCACTAAAGCTCGGGTCATAGGTCAGCAATTGTACATTGACTCAAGACGACTGTCTTCAGAATGAACAAGATAAATCACAATTGAAATGAGAGGAGTGTGCATGCATAGCTCTTGAAGTTCTTAAAGTTGTATAATCTACTTGACATCTCGTGTTACCTGAAAAGGTAGAGAATAAGGCACTGTACCCACACTTTGAATCAAAGTTGGAGCTTTTTTGTCAAAGATATTTGATAAGTTGGCTTTAAAACTTTAAAACACAGTGAGCCTTCAGAAAGGAGTGCGTCAATAAAGACCACGCTCACCATTTTCCTTAAAGTTATGGTGTCCTTCAGAGCTCAAAAAAGTTCCACTTACTTAAGAGTTGGTACATGAAACATGTCCTAGAAAAACCTTAGTATAAATGAAATCCATTTCATTGTGATATTACATTATTCACAGCCACATATTGTTTATAATCCACCAACCTAATAAGAGTCAATGGTTTACTGTCTTTTGAATGAAGTTGTTAATTTGGGACTTGCGAGTTGTACGCTAATATTTGGGCTGCATCTGACTCTCAACTTTGTCAGTCCTACTGCTTAAACCTCAAACCTTGTTAGAAACTTACAGTACAATATATTATTAATGAATGAATCCCCAACTGAATACAAGCCCAGCACAACAAACAAGAGAGCAGCAGCTCAGAAATTCCCAAATTTATACAAACCTGTTTTATTCATACTGATATTTTTTGGTCTGTGTAAATGATGCATCAAAAAAACAAAAACAACGGGGAGCAGCAAATTGAGGGACAATATGTGACCAGACACCAGGTCTCTAAAGGAGCAGGGATAATGAATATAATGGGCAGGGACAGAGGTAGGAAAGTAATGTGCTTTGCCAGAGGACTGCACAAGTTTACAGTAGAGTTCAAACGATTGGTCAACTGATCAAGTTCTTCAAAAATTAGGACCTTGACAGTTGATTTAAAAAAAAAAAATAAATAAATAAGATTGTTTATTTGGCAATATCCTTCATTATATAGGAAAGCTGAAGAGGGACAGCACATGCTTGGAAGAGAGCGCGTGGATGACAAGCCCCACATGGTGTGTCAAGGGCCTTTTCTTGGGGCACCTGCTCAAGCTAAACCAGTGCTATGATTGATTAATTATTAATGGCTAATGAAAAGTTATGCGCAACAAAAATGAAACGGCGTGTCAAATGTAACAATCAATGTTTTCTACATTTTAAATCAATTGTCATTTTAATCTCTTCGTGTTTTTGGATTTTATTTAAACAATAAGGAGTTTGAACACACTACCTCTTCTCTAGAAACTTGCACAAAGCAACTATAACATTTGAATGTCTAAAAAAATTAATCATAATGCAATAAAACATAGTCTCTAATTGCATCTCCATTATAGACTTATCCCTCACTTACTCTTAAGTTTTTTTGCTAACTTCCACACAGCTCATTGATTTGAATTTCACAGCCCGAAATTGTGTGTTTCCTTACAGGCAGGGCTTACAGCAAGAAGCCCTGAGATTAGACACAATTAAAGACATTTTGCAGCATGGTATTAATGCGTTATGACTCTATAAGAACAACTCCTCCTGAACTGTGAGACGTCTGGTGTAAAGATCAGGTGTCTGGCGGCTTCGTCTCTTGCTTGCCATCACACATCCAGAATGTTAATCCTCTGAGGAATGTGTCGGCTTCAGACGCTAGACATCCAGCCTCTGTGCCCGCTCATGACTCAGTTGTCTTTTACTTTGTTTCATAACATTGTTTTTTTTTTCATAAAGTTGTAGAAAGAGGAGGGAAAGGAAAAAACAAAACAAAAAAATAAAGGTGCCTGCCGTCAAAGATAGGGAGGTTTTGGCGGGTCTTTTGATGTGTTGTTCTCTTCAAACTCAGGTCTTGTTGCCAGGTTGTTGCGGGACAGCCGACTTCGTTTACACTGGAGGCTTGTTTGTCTTGATCGGCCCTGGATTTTGGTGAGGGTGGAAAAGTTATTTCTTGTTCCCAGCCAAAGCTGGTGGGCACACAAGTGTTCTCACACACACGCACACACACTCACACTGTCATTTAGCTTAGACCTTTGTCTCCTGACGACTACCTGTTGCTGGCAGATTCAGCCCTCCCACTCTTTTCTCTCAGCATCTCTCGCCCGCTTGCTCCTGCCCTGCTCTTTTCCTTTCTAATACCTGCTCTATTTGAGTCCGTGTTCCAGGCTTGAAAGGATTAATTGCCGTTTATGCTTTATTTTTTTGTTCTGTTCGTTTCTGGGGGTTATTTTTAGGAGTTAAGTGTCTGGTTGCTAGGAGACACTGTTGAGAGAAAGAGAGAGAGAATGGAGGAGAGTTTGCGTTGTGAAGGCTGAATTACAAACACATTCACGCACTGAGTCAGCACTGACACACACTCACACACACTCACAAACATAAATATATACACACGCAGGGTGTTTTAGTCTGTAGCTGTTATTGTGGACTTGTTTTTCTGGTTCTCTGTATGTTTTCAGCAGGTTGGAGCCCTGTTGTTGTCATTTGTGTATGAAATATCAGGCTTTTCTATGGTCCCTGCTGTCACATGCACACTTAAGTCTGTAAAAAATACAAGTTGAAGCATGTATACATTGTTGAAGTTGCACATGAGTGTGTGCTCATTTGTTAGAAAGACAGTGTAGTGCAACAAGTGCGCATCATTTTTTTAAATTCTGTTTTTCAACTTCCCACTTGTTTGTTTTACATAAAACACAAATTTCTGAGTAATATAGTTCATTATTTCCTAGTATAATCAGCTGGTTTTGATTTTTATCAGATTTGAGTGTAAATCAGAAGAAGTGACATGCATGGACACACACAAACAAACACACATACAGGAAACAGACCCGTGGTTGTGGTGCACAACGGTTGCTAACATCCTGTCCCGCTTCAGTGGCACATTCCAGGAAACCTCCTCCCAAAAGTGCCATCTATCTCTTAGAAACACACGCAGACAAACACTTCAACACAAACAGCTGACATATCTTTATTTACTGCTGTGTGGCAAAATCATACGTTGACCTTTTGACCTTACAGCCGACATTAACATTGATCACTGCCACATGCATAGAGCTCCACGGTTTGGACAAAACATTCAGCATTTTCGTTCACAATTCATACGTTTAAATGAATAAAATAAGATTACATTTACTTTCATCCCATGTCCTATAATTGAGCTTTTCATTTTTCAATCTATTAAGTGTTGCCTGTAAATAATGTCTGAAAAGAGTGAAATGTGCCCTTTATTATGTCTTAGATTTTCAACCCTTAACGTCTAATAAACTTGAAATATCCTGCAGTCCAAAACACAGTTACACATGACACTTAATAGTCAAGTACAACTTTAGATGGTCACAATTAAGATGCTGGACTTTCAAAAATGTTGCAATTTTGGTTGGAAGAATACTAGAAAACATTTATGAAATTATTAAAAAGTTTGACATATTTGTCAAGTTAAATTTGAGTGTGTGGTCAAATTAAGACAATGTGTTTTAGAATAATTAAGAAAGAAGAAGAAAATACACATCATTTATATCACTATAAGGTCAATATCTATGTCCCTATGCAATTCTACAGTACACACAGAGGTGTCCACACAGTCACACACATATATACACACACTCTTGCAGGCAGTAGTGAGTGTAGGCAGTATGTTGTTGAACCAGAGGTGAAGTGTCATCTGGCAGCTCTCTGCAAAGCTGTTGGCTGCAGGAGTACATTAACAGCAGCCTGTGAGGTGGAGTGACAGAGTGAAGGAGAAGAGAGGCGCCTGTGGCCTCTAACACACTCTTGTTAGCCTTAACAGCTTTTCCCTAAAAAGTCACTTTGAAGGACATTATTCGGCCATCATGGGAAAATTACACACCACTGACACTAACCAAACTATAAAAGCCATAATTTGACCGTAGAGGTGAAAATGAACAGGACCACTTTGATGGTGTTGCATTGCCAGATTAAATCTTTCTTATACATCTCACACAGAGATTTTTAACATCGTAGTTTTATGCATTTTGTATTTTACGCACTGAAATGATATAATGTCACTGTTATATTTAATACAGATTTGGATCTGCCATTGTAGTTTGAATGCTAGTATATACACTGAAAAATACACAATACCAATTTAAGACCCATAGGTGGGAGTTTTTACTTTGGTCCTTTGCAATGTTGAGTTGTACAACTGCAGCATGTAGAAATGGTTTGCGTGTGTGTTTGTGTGTCCAAGGAGAGCGGTTAATGTCCTGGGAGAAGAGGTTCACTTTGGTGAGAGCAAAAATACCAAACAGCATCCAGAGACAAACAGGACTCTTCTCCCACTGACACAATGTTATTCTGCTCTTCTGAACACCCTCTGGGGAACAAATTCATCAAACACACACTCAAAAACACGCACTCTCCCACCAAGCTTGTTTATGAGTGTGATTACACAGAGGGAAGTCCAGTTGACCACCTGAGAGTGCATCAGGTGCAGGGCCCTAGGGCTTTACCTGTGGACATTACTATCTGTTTTTGTTCACATGGTGCTTTTGTCCTGCATATGTTTGTGGATGCTACGGATGTGTCTTTTAGCCAACATGTTCCCGTGTGAAAAAGCTGGACAGGTGCGTGTGTATTTGTGTCTTTTCCTGGAGGTCCCAGGTGAAGAAGCGTCTGTTGTGTGTTCATGTTGCTAGTTAGCTGGTCTATGTTGTGTGTTTAGTTGTCGCAGGAAGAGATGCTAAAACACTTCTCTCATATCAAGCTCTTATCAAAGGGTTTAGCTTTTTCGTAATCTGACGACCCGCTTAAGTAATACTCTTTGTCAGTCCTACCCGATTGATAGTTGGTTAAACTTGTTTTATGTCAGTGCTATAGACTCTACCAGAATCTGTTTACTTGTAGACTGTACCCACTTGAGTGATATTTGTCATTTTAATGGCTTAGTTCAATGTGTGTTAAACTTTTCGTTAGCAGAAGCTGCGTGACATCATTACCACAGCTCTTCCAGCAGATCCCTACTTCGTTTATTGTGGTTGCAAATTTAACCAGGGTGTATTCTGGCTTCATCCTGTTCAACGGGAGGAGGCTGAGGCACTCTGTCCATTTGTATATAAAGTCTGAGTCCCAAACAGGTCCTGTACATGCAACTACTCCTTCTTCACTCTAGTCCCCTAAAAAATAAACCTTGGGGGAAAACTGAAATGGCTATGTAGTTTACATTAAAATATATTTTAAGTTATTATATTATAAGTTTTGTTTTTAGCAGGTATGTTAAAATATTTGTAAATTATCGGTTAAATACCCAAGAGCACTATATAGCTGTAAAAGGAAGAGATGGGAGATAACTCACTCTTCCACACACTTCAAAGCCTTTCCTCACTTAATGGGTATTTGAACCATGCTGTGACTTAACAGGCCGTGTACACTCTCTCAGTCGAGCATGTGAATTAGATGAGGACGGCTGCTGGAGAGGAGCTCGTTCTGGAAGAGAAGATCCCTATGGGTGTTTTTTTTCTCCATTTCTTGCTCCTCCCCTACAATTTCCTGGAAAAGACGTCCGTCTGTTCGCTGTTAGACTAGCTCTACAGCCGCGAGCAGAGAGACTAAATCGTTCATCTTACGTCATGTCCTTCTCATTCTCTGTCCCACTTGTTCCCTCATTGCTGCCTCCTCTTCCTCCTTGAGCACTTGTGTACTTTCCCTCTTTTCTCCATCTATGTTGTTGGTTCCTCTCTCTCACCCTCTCCCTCTTGCTCTCCCACTGTTGAACAATAACCCCAGTGTGTGTAAGTGTGTGTGGTGCTATTTTTGGCCCCTCCAAGGCCACAAAGCACTCTCCTCTCTCTTGCTCTCTCTCCTCTGCTGCTATATGGCTGTGAGTAAGAGCCTATAGAAAATGTAAACTGTTGTGACCTTTAGGAATAGTTGAGCAGCCTTCGAGGCTAACATGTTTTTGTGTGTTAAGTGTGTTTAACTCCCCAGACTGACACTCAGGTGAGGCAGCGGGGGCATCATTGTTGTCAGACGTCCAACAAGAACAATATCCTTGAAGGCAAATTCATCTGGATTATTCACAACAACACACATGTATGTGGAAGATTGGGTCCAAAGTAATAAAATCAATGCAGCATTTAACGATTAAATTGCAACGTTGCCAATCCCACGTAATTCATCAAAGCAGCCTACTTCTTCGTCGTTGTTGACTAATAAAGTTCTGCAATGTGCCAGAGTGAAATTAACATGAATAGTTCACTTAACAGTTTTACGTCTGATCTGCATGTCTACTAAACATTTCCACTGACGGAAATTCTAAATGTCTTTCTAGCTGCTTGCAGACATGTGTGTGTCTGTTGTCTTTGTTTCACTTTTTGTAATCAAAAAAGGCCAAAAAAAATCCCCTTTTCCATATCAGTCAATATCTGCTGGTTATCTGACCTTGCTCTGATAGTAATCAATCAATCTTTATTTGTATTGTGTCAACTCATAACAAGTGTTTTTCTCAAGACACTTTACAAAAAGCAGGTAAAACACCTTACTCTTTGTTATTTAATAGTAAGTTGATTCTTTTTCAGCTTCGGGCTGTTTGTCAGACAAAACAAGCAACTCTATGATGCTATGTTCTGGGGATATTTAGATTTTAATTTTACAAACCAGACAATGACTCTGGTATTTTATAAAATAATCAGAAGGTTATTCCATATTGGAGAGCATCGTTATGTGTGCTTATTGTACAAAAACTTTGATACATTAATTTGATTGCGCTATTTTAACATTTCAGCTTTAAATTATGTGAAACTATCATTTTTTTTTCTACAGTAGCTCATATTTAATTAATACATTTTATTTAGCTATTATAAATTTTTCTCATCAACATGTTTCTTGTATCTACTACTTTCTGCTCTCTCTCTCTCTCTCTCTCTCTCTCCTGTGTCCCTGTCTCACTCTCCAGCCTTCTTTGAGTATAGCCTAATGAATTTTTAATGCACTTGGTGGGAATAGTCCAGACACTTTGGGATTCAGGCGTATGGGCTCTGATTACCCTCCTCCTCCTCCTCCTCCTTCTCCTGCTGATCCGACCCTCCTCCTTCTCTGCCTCCTTTCACTCTTACTTTCGCTGTCTCACCCTCCAAAGTCTTTAATATCCCTCCATCCCTCCCCTCCACCTCCTGGTCTTGTGTGTCTGTTCTCTCTGTTCCCCGGGTTTGGCGCTTCAAGCAATTTCACTTATCCATGCGGCTGTGTCAAAGACAATGCTGTGTCTCCTTGTGAATGAGAGCGCTATAGGCAAATACCGTCTGGCAATTTTTTTTTTGAGTTTTGACAGACTTTCAGGATCGGCAGTGACCTCACCCCCCTCACCCACTCAAACTCTTGCACCGAATGTTTCCCACATCCACGCTAAAGCTGAGCTGGTTAAAAGTAGCGCAGTACTAGCCAACTGCCACTAATGGCTGTTTAGAGGCCCCAGCCCTGTGTAAAAAGCCTGAGTCTGCAGCTCCACTGTTAGTTTGGCACAGGCCTGTCAGTTGATTTGCTGCTGAGTAGGACTCACAGCTCTGGGAATCTCTCCTCCTCATCTCTTTTCTCACTCGTCTACTTTGTCTGACTGCCCGTCTGTCTCTGCCTGCTTCCCATCAGCGCTCGCCCTCCTTGGCATTGCATTTCCAGGTCACGTCTTGGAGACTGTGAAGTTGTTAAATGTTAGAGCCTGAACTATTTTCATCATTGACTTGTTCTGATAATCTTTCAGAACTTGTTTCAATAGCTAGAAATGTTCATTTCAAATTCCTGGTTTAACCCAGCTAACACTTACTCACCTACCCAAAGCTTTAGAGTTGTCTGGATTTTTTATTTTATCGTGTTTATGCTTGGGTGCTAAATATTTTAAGAACTTAGTTCATATCCATGTTGACGTTCTAGCAGTCTTTCTCTTCTTTGGCTTGTGGCTCACAGAAACATCACGTTAAAAATGTTGTTTGTCCTCTACAATCATAAAAAATAGTTAACTGACTTGTTATTTCTAAGGAGCCCCTAAGGAGACAGAAACAATCTCACGAGAAACTAAATAAAACTCCAAGAAGTAGGACAAGAACTCATGTGTAACTGCTAAACGGAGCAGGCATAAAAAGGCAGTCCGAGGGCAATCGTAAGTTGACCATAAGTTGTCCTTTACTGCGCCTTAACACTCTGCTCAATTCTTCACAGCTCAGGACTGGTCTCTTTTTCTTTCAGGATTTCTTTCTTTTCTTTCAATCTTTTTTCCTGTAGCTGCTTTCATCTCCTCTGCCCCCCTCTCTGCTCTCGCAGTGTGTTAAAGAGTCTAGGTCATTGTTTGACTGCTGCACATAACTGGAATAGCAGCAGTGTTAGAAGTCTTCTAGGGGCCTGCCACTAAGATCACACAGAGGAAAAGAGGCATCCGCACTCCTGGAGAGGAGGAGGAGAAGGAGGAGGAGGAGAATGAGAGGGGATGGAGGGAAGAAGGAGGAGGAGGAAAGGGGGGGATAAGCAATCTGATCTGGATGACAACAGACTACCAGACGAGCTATGATCTCATCCCTCCCTTAACCTCCCCCCTCCTCCTTCCTTGCCTTGCCATTCAACCCCTCTCTCCTCTCCTACTCTTACCATTGTCTCTCTTTCTCTCCCTTCCCACTTTTGTTTGCCCGCTCTCCCTCCCCCGTCTTTTTCTCTCCTACTTTCTTTTCTCTGTTCTCTCTTGCTCTCTCTCCCATCTTGTCATGCCTTCTTCTCTTTCATTCCAACCCCCCTCTCTCCCTCCCTCCCATCATCCTCCTTCTCTAAGTCCTTTTTGCATCACTTTCTACCACCTGCCCCTCAACTCCCAACACACACACACACACACACACACACACACACACACACACACACACACACACACACACACTCTCACTCACCTCCTGACGCACTTGCTCTCTCTAGTGTCCCAGGGCAGAGATTAGGCGCACCCCTGCCGTCAACCCTCCACACCAGTCTCTACATTATTGATGCTGAGTCTGTCTATGTGTGGGTGAGAGTGAGTGGGGCTTGTGAATGCATGCTGTAATGGCTATCTGGTGTCTCCCCTGGGAGGTAGTAAGGGAGGGAAAGGGGGTGAGGGTGGGAATGGAGCCAAAGAGAGGGAGAGTAGAGGTCAGAGAGGTTAAGTGTGGTGGAGGGGGGTTAGGTCGTGCTCTTCCAAGCCATCACACTCTCCGTCATCCTGAAACAAATCTTCACAAAGATCATACCACCTCAAACACTCTCACACACAGATATTCCAAAAATTCCCTGCTGAAATTCTCCTATTTGTTGTACAAGGTTGATGAAACAGATCGGTGTGTGTGTGTGTGTGTGTGTGTGTGTGTGTGTCTGTATGAGATAGCTGATCCATAGAAGTCAGGGCATCTCAGCCTGGGTTGGGCTCTGGGTGGAGAGAAGGACAAAGACACCTGTTCTTGCTCTCTGCATTCCTCTAAACTTAATCCTTACCATCTAACACACACACACACACACACACACACACACACACACACACACACACACACACACACACACACACACACACACACACACACACTTACACCTGTCACGTGGGCTCTTTGATGTAAAGGTTTTGACAGGTAAACTAATTATACAATGTACCAGACACCCTGCCATGTATTTGTACAGCACACATACACACCTTTGCACTTGCAGTCATACATATATCCACATGGTTGCCTTGAAATATGCTTTTGCTGATGACACTTAATCGTTTGCGTTTGAGGTTGAGATTGTCTCACACACAGCCTGCCTGCTGCTCGCCCTCCTAGTATTTACATGGGATCCATTTCACCTGGGGACCTGAATGACATACAATGTGTGTGTCTGTATGTGTGTGAAGTGACCTCTGTGGTCTACGCCAAAGTCAAAAAGATCATTAGATGCATTTGGACAGACAAACACTTCCCCACTTAGCCACATTCAACATCCACGAACTATAAAAGAGAAGCTTTAATGCTGTGATTCCTTCTTTTTAATTTTTGTGACTGTTTGATGAGCTTGGCTTGCTCATTTTTTAGCAACTTCTGCTTTACATGCAGGCAGTTACACACAAGCTAAAAACTCCCAGACACACAGCCTTGAAATGTTGCCCCCTGAACAGCTTTAGTGTTGCAGCTGCCGACTCTACAGCAGCAGCACAAGGTTAGTAGTTAAGATTTGGTCAGTTTCATTTTCTCATCCCTCCCAACTCAGCTCCCCACAAATACTTTACCTTGACATAGTCTCTGTCTCTTTCCTATATCTGGAAATGTATTATACTCTGCAGTAGGAATATGTGTGTGTGTGTGTAATTGTTATTGTTGGACATGCATGTTCAGCCTGGCCTCCATGTACTCCTCTGTGATTGTACTGCCCTCAGACTGTTTAAGAAGTGAAAACTGAGGAGGGTGGAAAGACAAAATGTGTGTTTTTTGTATTTGTCCGCTAGCTGCTACCTACATTGAACAAGTCTGGAAAGTCTGAGCAACTTCAGACACAGACGGTACAGTTTATGCTGTTTTTTACACCCATGGTCCTTTCACACATTGTGATGTTTGTTATAGAGAACAATAATCCATAGTTTGAATAAAGAGGGTAAGCTGTCTGCACAGCCTGTTTGTTGATTCCCTCATTAGCCACCTACTATCTGCATAACTTCGACGCTTATAAAATCCTGTCTGGAATTTGGAGATGGAAATTGTGTAGGCATGGTTTTCCTTTTCTTTTGACTGGTATTCAAAATCTTTATTTTAGATTGCAAAGTGACTCGTGAGTAGGTGGGGCAGCTGAGTGATTCATTGACCATGCCTCGCATATACACAACTGTGATTGGAGGAAAACAACCAAGAAATGGTGGATAGGAACAGCTAGTTGCCTACGCTTGATGAGTAAGAAGACATAGGAAGATAACTTTCCTTTCAGCCTATTTTTAACAAGCTGAAATACTCAATGTGTGCTTGTTTCTGTGCCTTCGTTTACATATAATTCAAGCAAAACACAGTGAAGAAATGCGCTCATCTTGATAAAATAGCTTAATAATAACACTTACAGATTCATAGATGTGGCAGATGTGCTACCAACATTATTTAATGTTATGCAACAGTGACTAAATGGTCAGAACGCGCTAGTGCAGCAGAGATTATCAGGGCTATCTATCTACGCACCAGGCTCTCAGCCAGCAAATCCATAGACAGGCCTGCACATCCATAATCTGATGATTTTGGTCTGTTTGTTTCCCAATCTCCAGCCCAGCCTGCCTCATTTCCTCTGTTGCCATTTGCATGCACTGCAGTTAAACACATTGCAAACACTGGCTTCATGCTAGTCTTATATAAGCTAAGATAAGCCTTTATTTATCCTCAGAGGGGAAACTCAGCAGCACACGGGTCGAAATAAGGTTGATAAAGAAAGAATGACATGTTTTTATTATGTCAAGATTGGAAATAAAAGGAATTCATCTCTTTAAAAGATTTTACTTCTCTTAAACTGTATCAGGGTACTGATCACATGAATGGATATGGATTGAAAATGCTTTTTATATCAAGGTCTTTCTAATTATCCTCCTCTATACATGTAAATCAGGTTGCCAAAATAGGGACAAATACATTTAATAAAGAATCCAGTCAACATTTATTCATTCAAAAAAGCAGGCACAACAAAGTGTAGCATTTATCCAAGTCCTGTTGTATTGCATTAGACAGGTAACTCCACTTTTCTGGTTATTCAGTGTAATGTGATAGCAGGTACTAACCCTGCACCAAACATAATATAACAACTTAAACACGCTCACTTCAGCAGGTTGGATGCTTTTTCTTTTTCAAAGTCTGCCTGCTCACTTGTGTGTTTATCAGCGCTGTGAGGAGGATTGTTGATAAAATAAAATCATGTCCAGGCTAATTCTGGATGAATATTACACTGTGATAGTCTTATTTTGCACGGCCGTGTCAGATTTTCTTGACCGCCCAGGCAACAGAATGTTAGTGGGAGACTTGCACAAACATTTTCAAATATGCACACTGGCACATAAACTCTTTTCAAACTTGTACATGTGGGCACACACATGCTCATACAAACAGTCCTATCTATACCCACACCCACGGTCTCGTTCTGTGTCACCTACTCTGCGGGTGGCGAGCCGATGGAGGGATAGACAAGAGAGATGACTGGCCATGTTGTTTTCCTCTGGTCGTAGGAAAGAGTGACTGCATGAGAGGAAAGAGGTGGAGGAGAGGTGGAAAGGTTTTTCATGCATGGGCCCAACAGTTCCATGAAGCCCACTAACTTTACAACTTTCACAATTGTAGTTTCAGTATGCATGTGCGTTTCCTGTGAAGAGCTACTGTGGTGAGGATGTGACCGAATGACAGCAGAGAGATGTGGTTTATTCAAAAGCCTTAGTCTACAATGAACACTCCTTATTTTAAATCCCTTATTTGCCACCATACTTGCATGTCTACATTGTTTTACTGGGAGCCACTTATCTCCATGACAGAACACCCAAACAATTATTTTTATCTTCTTCATGGTCTCTTTGTTCTGCAAAACCAAGCTGAAAAACTCATTATATCCTAATAGTGATGTAATTTGAAATAATTACATTAATGCCAACTCTATGCTTCAAAGTTGCTGTGTTTAGATTCATATTTCCACAGAAAACTTCACAGTACTGCCACAGTTTCCGTCTGAATGACGGGCAAAGAGACAGACATTAATGTATCTTACAAGGTTTTTAACATTATTGTGAAAATGTTCTTGTACATGCTTTTTTAAATCAAGAATATGAAACTTATATGGGAGGAGATCCTATACTAGAGCAGGTTAAGCCCGCTGCATAGCTTCTAGCTCAACTGAGATCTGTCACCTTAATCTCTCTCTCTTACTCTCTTTACCTTCTCCTGACCTCCTCTTGCTTTCACTGTGTCAAACTTTTCAATAAAAGAGAAATGGGAATAACCCTCAAACATTATTTAAAGATTGACTCGAGTGACTGAAAAAAAGCAGAGAAAAATAGGAGCAGAGAAGACAGCCATGAGCAGTGGGAAATATGAATGAGGACACTCTGTGCTTGACTAAGCTGCTCTGTTGTGTGTGATCTATACTTGGCTAGACACCTATAATCCTCTTTTCCCTCATAGAATAGACTCCACTCACCTGAACCTTCCACAACTGCTGACTCCTAATAGTCTTTTCACTTCACTTATTTTGACACCGTCTGAATTTCTCTTTAGAGAAACACAAGGTTTTCAAGGTTGATTTGATTAATAAATAAATACCAATCTTCTGTTTAAGATTTGATGCAATCTCTTGAGTTTATTTACAGCATGTGCTCTCCATCTTCCTTCACACTGATATTGATGCTCCAGGGACAGACACTTACCCTCCTCCCTCTTTATTCCTCTATCACAGGGTTCGCCTTCCCAGACTGGGCGTACAAGCCTGAGTCGAGCCCCGGGTCCAGACAGATCCAGCTGTGGCACTTCATCCTGGAGCTGCTCAGAAAAGAAGAGTATCATGATGTCATCGCCTGGCAGGGGGACTACGGCGAGTTTGTCATCAAGGACCCGGATGAAGTGGCCCGGCTGTGGGGGGCCCGGAAATGTAAACCCCAGATGAACTACGATAAGCTTAGCAGGGCTCTAAGGTATGATGATATGGACACGTAGTTCATTATGTATCTGTATGTTGGAATGTTTAGGACTTTCATGGTGCTATAATCACACAAAGATTTACTGGATACTTTAATTTGGCCCTCACATTGCTCCAGTTGGAAGTCTCAGTGATGAAGACCTCGCAATAACAATACACAAAATAACACACAAGACTGTTTAAGCTCTAAAATAACTCTACTCTGGACTTCGTTGTAGAATGGTAGGTGGAAGAATATTTAATGATTACTTAATGACATGAGAAATATATTACATTATTTAAAACCTCTGACTCAGACCGGTGCAAAGACCTTGATGAATCATCTTGTTTAGAACACTTACGAAGGTTAAGAGACCTGCCCACGACTGAAACCAGGCCTTGCAATGATAACAATTAAACATAATGTGCAAACATCGTGAGGTTGTTCTGCATTTCCAGTCTGGCAGTAGGAAAAAGTAGGGGCCTCGATGGACTGACCGAAGGGCTGGCTACTGGCTCTTGGGATCACCTGTTATTGAGGAGAATGAGGCTGAGACAGTGGGTTGGTGCAGGGATACTAAATACATGTTGTTGGGTGAAATGCTATCAGGCTGCTGAGAGGGAGGAAGAATGAGCAGATCTTTTTCTCTATCCGTGTTAGATGGTTGACGGTGTTGATTGACAAAGTCGCAAGGCTGTGCAGATTGCACAGGGAAAGGTTGAATTTGTGACTGGAAAATCTCAACATCCTGGAGGGACTGGATGAAGAGAGGCTCAACTTTAGTTGGCACTCCAATACCATGGCCACCATGTTGCCTCTCTATTTAGTGGTGGTAACTGAAGCAGCAAAATTGCTTTAAAGTGGTAACACAACATGATGAATGGAATTTTACTGCATTTCTACAGAGGCAGCATCCCCTTAACTCGATTGAAATGCTGAAGGTGAAATGTAAGAATGATTTACTTGTCCCCCTGTAGAGTATTTGAGAATGGATTAACTTTTTCATAGTTATAATCGTGAGGATGCTGCTCAGAGGCATCTGTCTTCTGCCTTCCAGGACAGACTTATCCGTCACAAGGGACAAATGGAAAAAAAAGGGGTAATAGCTCTTTAAGAGTATGTTTCTTGGTTTCTATCTGGAGTAGGAATGCAAACAGGGGGAAAAAAGGCACATATAAGTGTGTTGATCCTGTGGGAGCTCCTCAGTTGGCAGTTTCTCCCAGGGAGTCCCCAGAACTGTTCAGTCTGAAAACACTTTAGGTTCAAACCCTCCTTTGTAGCACTGAACTCCCCAAGTTCCACTATTTAATGAACTTTATCATGAAGCTATGTTCTTTAGTACTGCTGCAAGAGTGAGCTTGGCCCCATGCCGTTCCACTGGGTTGACCTGGACAAGTATAGTAACAACACCGACCCGTTTGGCCGCTCACACCTTTAAGGTTCATTATGCCAATGAATGCAGCATGCTCAGCAAAGCCTATTAAGTTTGTTACGACAGTTATTTGGCACAGTAATTGTTTTGACCCTAGTTTTAAGTTCAGGTAAAAATATCACATGAAAATATGACTAGTGTGTTATCTTGGTATTGCTTCCTGCTCATTTTTATGCTTGATGAGGGGATAGAGAAGCTTTTTGTTTTCATGTGTGCTTTAGGAATTCATAAAGAAGCAATCATTTACAATCAGTTTTTTCAGTATTTTTCTTTGTGATACTGTTTTGAATACCTTGACATGATCGTCTGCCAATACTGTGTATCCTCCCAGTACTAGGGGGAAAGAAAATGTTTTACTTTTAGAAGCTGTATACTAAAAAACACCTGTGTTTGTGTTTTCACTATCTTCAAATATCTATAAATAAACAACAAGGCAGATTTAAAAGTGTGAAAGACTGAATTCTGATAGTCTTGGTTAACTTTACACTTTTTGCTGGCAGCTTACTATCTTTCTTTGCCGCTCTCACACAGTTGTTACTAGTTGCGACCATTAAATACAACATGTTATTGCTGTTAAGGGGGCAGTTTTAAGCATAAAAAAACTATTGAATGTTTGGGCATTAAGAAATTAAGGTATCGGATTCCTACAGTGACCGACACACTTGGTAATACTGCATTTTTTTTAATGTGTATTATTACATCACATATCAAGATGCTGAACTTGGAAGTACCACAGCTCATTCACTGTGTCATGTGTCCCCCGGCTTGTTGTTCATGCCAACTAAGATTAGAGTAAGCGATTTAAAGATAGCCACAAAGGCCATTAAAGTAGGGATATCTATTGACTTGCTTAATTTAGGATCAGAGGGCTTCTGGATGCTCATTTACACTTGCAAGATCAAGATAAGTTGTAATGGATCAGATCCTATGGGGACAGAAACAATTAACAGGTGACACAAATGCCAAACACACACACACACACATGTACATACATAAATACATTCAGCCTTGAATGTACGGATTTAGAGTCTTTGAATTAGAGAGAAAAGAATATGGATGCTCAGGCTGTGTATTTATAGCTCGTCCATCCTGTAGAGCAGTAACAGATTTGGAGCTTAGGCTGCAGAAAGTGCTTATATATAGCCAGTCTTAGTGCCCTGTAAAGGCCTCAGAGGCTGATTACCAGCAAGTTTTCTACACAGGAGTTTCCCCTCAGGCTCTCTTTGTGTCCTCGTCCACCCTCCTACAGCCAGGTTGTCTCCCTCTGTGTCTATAAATTTAGCAAAGCCAACTCAGGCTTACAGTTAAAAGGACAGGTCAGGAAAACAACACACACATGCACACACACTTGCGTCCATCTAGTCACCTGAATTGACACCAGAGCTGTCGTCAGTCTTGCACCGCAAGAGGCCCTGGAAATGAAGCCTTTCGAGACGCACATCAATAGTAATGTGGCAGGAGGATTAATGGCACTAAAGATTAATGAAGTTATAAAGGAGGCGCACAAATGCACATGTTAACGGTCCCCATATGTTGCAAACAGTTGGAGAACAGGCTACCTTGTGCTCTTCATATGGCGAAAACCTGGAGTCTGCTAATAAATGAGACCACAGTCAGCATGTGGCAATTAGCATACACTCATATGCTTACATACCAGCACTTTAAAAGGAGTGCTTGAAGTGTTCTTTTTATCACTTTGCCTTTGTAATTCTATTTTTTTTTTTTTACCTCTGATCTTTCCTGTCTGCAGTGCACATGATGGAAATTCCCTTCATCGGGAATTAGGGCTGCTGTATTGTGTGTGCTGACGTGTGTGAGTGGTGTGTGTGTGTGTTTGTGTCTGTTTGCTTTCCGTTGAGGGGACACTGCCTCAGTCCATGCGTCATCTTTGGTCTCCCGCTCCCACGGCTGCTGTGAAATTCCCACTCCTGTTGAGAGGATTACACTTACACTGACCGTGAATGTGTGTGTGTTTGTGTGTGAATGTGTGCATGAGGACACGCTTAAAGTTGAGAAGTTACCCCGCCATCTCTCATTATCTTGTTGTGTTCATTTATTTATGAATTCGTTTTTCTTGTTACAATGAGTCAGATGTATAAAAATGAATAAAAGCTTGTGGTTGCTTTTTAGTTTTTTGGTTAAATTTATAAATGAAAGTAAAGGCAATGTGATTAACTTAAGTTGCATTTATGTCATGAGGGATCATGTCTTAGGATGAGGAAGTAAAACATTTGACAAATTAGATCCAAGCCTTCACAAGTTCTTCTGACTCACACATTTGTCTATCCGTAATGAGACCTGCACTGATCCACACAACAGAGTCTAGAAAATGAAGCCTTATGCCAGTCAGTCATTTTTTAGGGTCGCCTCGCTTAATGAGCGTAATCATGCTAAGAGGTCCCAGATAGAGACCTTCGGGGCCCCCTGTCCTGCAGCCAGCATTTGCTCCTACATGGTGGTCAGAGGTCAGGGGGACTGCCATGCACAGCTGGCAAAGATTAACAACACAGCACATGTGCACATTCGCGTACACAAATGCACCATTGTGCACAGGCCTCCTGCCCGTGTATGCTTGTATGCACATGTTTGTAGTGTTTGCTTTATTTCCAACATTCATTTAGCTGTGATGGGGCCGCTGCGGATGAAATACTGCCAACAGAGTGGCACATAAATAGAATATGGCTTCCACGAAATTCCTAGGAATGCTGAGGTCTTAAAATATGAAGATTTTGTTACCCATATTTTTTATTGTATTATTTATTGTATGCTAAAACTGCACTGTGCATCTGCAATTAAGTCCCATCAAAATTGTAGAGAAAACAAACCACCACTCCCCATTGACTGTGTAAAGGTGCCTCTCCTTCACTATCCCAAGTTCCCAAACGGTTAGAAACTTTGAACTTAGATTTAAAAAGCTGCTGAACACAAAGAAACTGAGTCAAAAGTAAGGACGAAAGTAAAAAAACATGCAAGAAGACGAGACACAAAACGGAAAATTGGGAAAATGTGGGATCGAAACACCAAGGCGATTGTCCTTATACAGTCCTGCTATAAACCCGATGTCCATTTGGTGTGAGATGACATCTTGAAATCCTGATGCAGGAAATACTGCTACATATGCACACAGTGTTACTGAACTCTCTGGCTGGGCCTGTTTGTAGGGTGGCAGGCCTCTCACCACAGAGAGCTTTGTGTGTAAACACCCAGGCAAAAAGTGCAGAGGGAGCACCCAGGGACAGTACCACTGTATGGACGTACATACATCAGTGTGCATTGTCTTTTCATTGTCTCTATCAGCAGCATGTATGTGTCGAGGGTACATGTTGTTGTTTGTACGTCATTGTCCCCCAATGAATGAGGCCTTTATTTTGTACGAGGGCGGCATGCACACACACCAGAGTATACTCGAGTACATATTCACACCCACGTAGCATGTGACCAGCCTAATCGTACCCTGACCAGATCCTCCTCTTTACACACAAACACACATACACAGTGTGTGGGTGAGGGACATATACTAACACTAAGCATGTGACGCCTTTCCTTATCATACCCCAATCCCTGCCCACATCCCTGCACAAACACATTTTATGTCCTTTTTCGAGACAGTAAACACTCATCAAAACCAGCCCCAGAACAAAGCACTCACGCGTGCAACTCTAACACACACCTGAGTGTGAGCAGCTGGTGTGTGTGTGCATGTATGCAGAGAAGGATCTGGCTGTGATGTGTGTGGAATAGCCAATGCTGACGAAAGAGGCAGAAAATAAACATGGGGCTCATGGGGAGTATTGTAATCCCAACTTCCTGTCACAGTCAGCGCCTATTTACAGACCAACAATGGGAAAGGCACAGCCAGTCTGCACACACACGCACACACACTGTTTGGTTCACTTTGTTTTCAGTGTGTGTGAATGAAGTGATACTGAAATAGATTGGTGAGCTAATACACATATCATATTATAGGGTAATACAAAGTGCTGTCAATAGGAGGCAGGTCTTTTTTACCAACTTCACTATCTGAACTGGAACACAGATAGAACACATTAAGTCCAGAAACAATACATTTTCAGAAACCTTCTCACCCTTTTTTATTGACGTGCGAAGGGGCTGCAGGCGTAAATTAGCTCTATGCGTAGTTTGCGTACTCTGATACAATGCATCAAATGGAAACATTTATTTTTAATTTTGTTCATGGTCCCTTTGCAAAAATAGTTTAACATGAGTACTCGTATAGTTGTAAAGGTTGTAAACAAACCCGAAGGTTCCCAAAGTTATTGAAAAGCTAAATGACAATCTGAACTCTGAATCTTTTTTGCTCTTTTTTTTTTTTTTTAAGCAACGTTGCCATGTTTTAAGTCTTGGAGCAATTATCCAGTGAGTACAATGTAATCCAATAGAACCAAGGGACAAGGAACTTTTTAAAGTTTATATTAACAGGAGTCTTTCCTTTCCTAAATTGATAATATTTAATTTTGTATTATTGCAAACAAACATGTCATATTAATGTTCTTAAATTTACAGCAACTTGTTGAATATTGACTTTTATAAGTCGTTTAAAAGCACCTTTAATGCCTTATTCTGTATGACATAAACTACGAGGAGGCATATACGAGTTTAAAAAATGAAACAACCTCAGAATGATTGTTATGGATAATAAAACAGAAGGCTGCTGCTGCACATATAGTAATATCTTTATATGCATTGCTTAGTGTTGTAGTTCTTACACAGTTTCTGTTTATAAAAATTCACAATAACTAATAATAACACTGTGCTGTCTCGCTATAAATACAACCCTGGCTAAAATACTGCTTTGGAAGGTCTTAGTTAATTTGTTGCATCTGAGTTCCTGCAGTCCAGTGTGTGTCTTCTTTGATCATAATGTTTTGGACCACAGTAGGTCTGTGTAATCACAGCCTTAATCCCTGGCCTAGAATCACACACAGAAACATCGGAGTTGATAGAAAGCCTTAGCTCTGTTTCCCTGAAGGCTTTGCCTAAATCCATACTCGCATTGATTGTTCAATCTACTCTTTTGGTTAAACAGGGAGTGGGATAAAGCCGCAGCTCCTGGATAACACGCTTTGGGGGTGTATGGGGGCACACATGCGCCCATGTGTTTGATTACATCTAAATGAGATGGCAGTAACAGAGTAAGGGTATCGGATAGATGTGTGTATGTGCGTACTTGTGTGTAAGGCGAGTGCGGTGGGCAGCTAAACACAGGCACTCAAAGAATCTCTTTCTTCTCTTTTGAAGTGAGTTCAAATGCTCTTCAAAGACTGTCTGCCTGTATGACGGTGCAGGAGGAGGGGGCATAGAGAGTGAGTGGGTGACCATGTGCTCTGCTCTAAACGCAGCTTCAGTTGCTGCTGCTAAGATTAAGTTAAGTTGTCGTCTGCTTCCAAAATTACATTTCAGGATTCTTGTATTAGCTGCATGTGTGAGTGCAGCCAAGCGCACACAACTTTAGTTGGCCACACTCCCCTAACAGACTGCCATGAGCCAGTCACACAGATGTGTGAGCACGTTGGTATTATTAGCCTTTGGGATGTGTCCATCATTATTACAAGTATTCACTCAGTTCCCACTATTTTAGGTTCACATAATCAAATGATGTGTAGTACAATAAACAAAGCATGAAGGTCATGATTTTCAGGTTGAAAAACTGCTTTACAGAGGAGTCCAGCTTATTTATTAAGAATTAATTTTAACACTGCTATTTATTACTGTCCAATGCTTAGTTTGGCACACTTATGTGAGATATGTTTCTGACTAACAAATGACCCAAAGAAAACACTAAAGCTTAAAAAGCTTGGAGACCCTCCAGTGACCTGTAGAAAGACTAACATCAATGTGGTGATTGAAGGAACAGGACTTTGGATAACTGCTTTTCAATAAGTTATATCAATTGTTGAAGGTGTTACTGGTTGCTTATTTACACTTTTGGATAACTAGCATGGTAGTCAGTAATGACAGGAAAGAAAGTGGTAGAGATGCAAGATGTATTTCTTCCTTCACTATACAGTGTGCTGGGTTCTTATGTTTACCTAAGAAATCACAAGCATGTATTATTGTATTTAAGTTAGTGTGGTGTTTATTATACCATTAATTGTTGCCCAATTTAGGGATTGATATTCTGATTTTTAGCTTTGGTTTTCTACCAATTGTTTTTGTTACTGTATGCTGAACCAAAGCACACAGCATGTTGCCTTTTTTTAAATCATCAGCTAATTCAATCACAGTCCTGTTTTGATTTTAATTCTGGATGACTTCCTGCCCGTCTCTGTCTGTCCTCTTGCTCCTGACTGCCTCTCTCCCCTCCTTCCCAGCGCTTGCGAGTGTCTCCCCTAGAGCAGAAATTACATGCTGCTTTGTGCCTGGTGTAAACAATGTTTTCAACAGTGCAGGCCTGTCCTGTCTCTCCCTCTCTCTCTCTCTCTCACCCTCTCTCATCGCCTCAGGGGATGAGTGGAGAGCGCAGGGAGAGGGCTGGCATAAAGAGGGGGAGGAGGATTGATGAGAGCGAGGGAGGTATCAGTAGGATAAAGGGAGAAGAGGAGGAGGGTTGAAGAGAACAAGAGGAAAAGAGCAACAGTCTGTTCCTGGAGCAAAAAAAATGGCCCAACCAGTCTGCGTAATAAGCATAATAAGAGAGGGTGAAGGGTGACGGGTGACACCTCCCTACCACCAAACAGACAGACACATACACACACTCTGGATAACTACCATTCAGTGTAATGATAGTCAATGGGCTCTGATTATCTCAGCATTACCTAGTGTACATACCCTGAAGCCCCTGTCTTTGTCAGCACACTTAACTTGTGCCAGCAGACTCATGTTGAAGGAAAGGAAATCAGAGTCTTGTGCTATAAAAGCAGGTAGGCATGCAGACATGATGTGCAAATGTGCAGTCTGGTTTATTCTGTTGTTAAAAAGCCAGAGGTAGTGTTCAACTTTTAGGTGGTAGTTTCTGTGAGCTTGTTATCTCCCTGACAGACAAAACACAACATCTTTATTCCTTTCTAGCTCTTTATCTCTTTCTATTTCCTCCGCTCTGTCTCCCTCCGTGTGTGAGGCCTGGCAGCCAGGGATCTAGAGGTTACATAAAGTGGATGTGGATCTGGGGAAGAAAGCAAAGAGATGTTACATAAAGAGCTGTAGCTGGACAAAGGTTAATAAAAATGGAGCCTTGTACTGTAGGCAGGAGGCATGGGAGAGAGTAAGCTTGAAAAAAAAACATAGAGAATGGCCATTACATAAACAGATAAAGATGGGGTGAATTATTGGTGGCTTTGCTTTAGAGTTACATAAAGAGATGGGTCCATCTAGCAAAATGAATTACAGCATGTGTGTGATGCTTGTCGGCCAAATCTGAACTCATAATACCTTAAAAGACATATTTTTTTTCTGATTTCTGTCTGTGTTTTACACACATGGATTAGTGAAGGTACCATGCAATCGAAGTCCACACAAAGTACCAAGAGTCACTCACACACACACACACACACAAAAATATTCAAATGTGCATGCTACTGCTCACACACTTGTGGGACTTCATAATCAGTTTGCAGTCTACATCTGGCCACTCTGCTGCGTTAGATGCCGTTATACCCCCTTTCAGTTGGTTACTATTGGGCCTTCTTCCGATTTACCTTACTAACAAGTTAGCAAGCGGCAAACTGGTTGTATGTCGAACATACATACATGGACAACAATCTCTCTGTCTTTCCAACAGACACTTTAGGAACTTTCTTAAGGGATATGATGCTTTGTGAATAACTTGTATCTTCACCATGATCTGGTCTTTACTCCAACGGAAATTCTTATAAAACATGATTCTAAGAATTTTCCTACGATTCTCTCAGAATATGTTACTAGGGAGCTTTATGAATCCTTTAATTGTTTGTTTATCCCTCCACGCCACGCCATGTCACTGCTCAGTCCATCCACAGCTTCCCATCATCTATCTGCTTTCTCTCTTTTCATCCCCTTTTCCCCCGCTCTTCCTCCTGCAACCCCCCCCTCTCCCTTTACCGTCTGCTTTTTGCAAAATGTCATACAACACTCTGTAATATCTATCATTAGAAGGGGGAGGCAACATGAAAGGCTCATGCTTATTAAAGTGTGTGCTTGAGTGTGCAGGCGCATCTGTCTGACTCAATAACTTAAGGAAAAATAATATTCTAAAACGAGGTGTACTTTTGTGACAAATGGAGAAAATGTATTTCTGGTGGTATCAAAACTGTTGCATAAGATATTATGCAGTCAGTTATTTAACACTGAGATATGTCTTTATATTTACCTTTACATGCAATGGGCATGTGGAAGCACAAAATATTTTCTTAATTCATGTCTCTATTTTCTTAACCAGATACTACTACAACAAGAGGATACTCCATAAGACCAAAGGCAAGAGGTTCACATACAAGTTCAACTTCAATAAACTGGTTTTGGTCAACTACCCCTTCATTGACATGGGCTCCACTGGTAAGTCTGGACAGTCTGACACTGTGTGTGCATGTTCAGATATATCTTAATCCCTCAATAGGATAGCATGATTACATAGGATTACACAGGAGAACATAATATATCATTTCTCAGTATTCTTTTCCTCTTTTTTTTTTTCCTTCCACGCTCCCTCCCCTGTTGTCTCCACTCTCCAGGAAGCAGCGTCCCACAGAGCGCTCCTCCCGTCCCCACTGGTGCAGGGACTCACTTCCGTTTCCCTCCCTCCACACCATCTGAAGTCCTCTCCCCGAATGAAGACCTACGCAGCCCTGGTGGCATGTTCAGCTCTGTGGCCCGACGTATGGCCCGTGGCTCCGTTAGCGACTGTAGCGATGGCACCTCTGTCAATTCTGAGATTGAGGATGGCAACACGGGAGCGGGAGAAGAGAGGGGAGAGAGGGGTGTGAGTGGAGGAGGACATGGTGGTGGAGGTTACAGAAGCATCATTCATCCACGTCTTTCTCATGAAGCCCTGTTTCGCATGTACGGAGGACCAGGCAACCCCGCTGGACACCCAGGCTCCCGTGGCCCTGCTGGGCACCGGATCCACCAAGAGCCCCTGTCCCCCTTCCCTGTGTCTCCTTTACCAGGACCAGGAGGAGCCGGTCTGCTAGCACCTCCTCTGTCTCCTGCGCTCTCCATGACCCCAACATCTCACCTCCCCTACACCCCCTCACCCACACTGTCACCAATGTTAGGCTCTCACTTCTCCTTCAACGCTGAGGACATGAAACGCTACCTGCAGGCTCACACCCAGTCCGTGTACAACTACGGCCTGAGCCCCAGAGCCTTCCTCCAGTACCCCAACATCGTCATCCCTCAGCCCCACCGGCCATCTGCAGACAAAACCCTGACCGGAGAGAGAGGAGAGAGAGCAGAACGAGTAGCTGCCGGGGTAGGAGAGCGGCACCATCATCCATCCCTGGCTCACTCCGCCCACCACCATCCGCATCCACCTCATTCCGCCCATCCTCACCCCCATTCTCACTCCATGCACCACTCGCTCCACCTGGGTGAGGAACCTCCACACATGTCTCCCTTCAAGTTCAAGCTGCAGCCACCACCGCTGGGCAGGAAGCAGAGAGATAGTCAGAGTAAACCCAGGCAGAGCTCCATGTCCTCAGGCTCAGGATCTGGGTCCATGTCATCTACATCTGGCCTCGGCTCCTCGCTGTCGTTTGGCAGCGACCTAAGCTCAGCCAGTGGCTCAGGCCTGATTTCTGCCTCCTCCTCGACACAGTCCCTAAACAGTGCAGGACTTCCCAAGATAAAGGTGAGTTACATGGACACAAACTTCTCCCTCTATGATCCATGCATCAATCTCAAAATAACATATGTGACCACAAAGGACACATGTATTTCTTCCTAAGTATCAATAACATGCTGTTGTCAGACGTTATCCAAAAGATAACATTTTGTTTTAATTAATGCTTCAGGTGAATACTTTTAAAATAAAACCTTACTGGACTGAAATGTTGTATTAGAAATAATCAGCGGCTTCTACAACTTCCCCCTTTCATGTTGTGTTCATCTTCGCCTCTGTTTCCTATTTATCTTATTTACCAGGTGGAGCCCATCTCTGATATCGAGTCAGAGGAAGAGGTGGAGGTGACCGACATCAGTGATGAGGACCCAGATGAGAGAGATGAGGATTTTGAGCTCTTTTCCCCTCGCCATCCCAGACCCCTCAACCACCACCACCACCACCACCACCACCATCACCATACCAACGGCACAGCAATGCCCAAACACCATCCCCATCCTGATGAGGACCTTGATGAGGACGTGTTCAAAGCCCCTGCTCCGCCTCCGCCAAGCCTGATGCCCTTCTTCACCTCACATCACACACACTCCACTTTGTATCGTGGGTTGCCCACCCTCAAGAGTGAACCCATTGAACCAGGGGATGGTCACACACCTCCCCCTCAGACAGGGTCGGCTGGAGCTTCCCAGACAAAATGCATCCCCCTAAAGTTGCGATTCAAGAGGCGCTGGAGTGAAGACCAGCGCATGGAGGCCTCACAGGAGGAGTCGGACGACAAGAAAGTACGACCCCAGGAGGAGAGGGAAAAGGAGAGGCAAAGTAATGGACGGATGGAGATGGATGAAGATGGGACAGGCAGCGGGGATGGAGACAGTCCTCCACCATTGACGTACGAGGGCTCTTTAACCACACCGTTGTCTTCACAGCGGAGAGTGAGTGCTGAGCTGCATCGTGCCACTGCACAGCTGTCTCTGGAAAACAAAGACTGCTGATGTGAGACACAAACACTACTGCTCCAGTAGTACTGGAGGTGGAACAGGGGTGTGTAAATGGTCTCTCTGTAATCCCTCTTCCACACTTGCAAACTAGATTCCTGAAACCTCCAGTGAACTGAGAGCTCAGTCCAACATACACACATACTAAACCTTCACCTCAAAGAAAGCCTGACTCTTGTTTTGTCAAATCTTTCACCAGACCTCTGTCTGGATCAGGGTTCTTCTGGGACACATCTTTTTTGGGAGGTGGGACTCACTCAGACTAAGCCATGCCAGCCAACAGTGACTGTGATGGGGGTGAAATCAGAGGGAGGCTCCCCTTATGAAACTTGACCCCAAGTTCACCTCCCACCTGGCCAGTGAAGCTCCCCATGCCCCGCACCGGTAGCACAGCTCCCTCATTCAGACCCCATCCGTCAAATCAGCAGCACTTTCCTGAGGAGACACACACTCCCTTAAAACCCAGAAACCAACCTAGGATGATGTTGCTTACACTCTCTCCTATGTTTTTTTTCCTAAAAGCTGGTGGGACTTTGATAAGTGCCTGTATCTAAAACCCACAACCCTGGATGTACAGGAAAGATAACAAAGGATAAAGACGAGTGCAATGATAAATCATTCTTTAAGTCATGAAATGCTTGTAAAGTTCAAAAAGATACTGACAAAAACAAGTGTGTCTCAAAGACTGAAGAGTGGGGCTGTTTTAAACCTGGCCCACTCCACTCAGGGAAGTCTATTGCTGTATGTTTATTGGAATCATGCACACAAACACACAGGCAAAAACACAGCCAACAGTGAAGAAGACCCACAATGGAAATCACAAAAGTACACACACACATTCACAAATACACTGACTTTGACTCTCGCACACTGTTCTCTTAGAGCTTTTGACTTTTGTATAACCTTTTCCTGTCTCTCTCCTGTCCTGTTACTTTTTCTCTTGCGAACCACCTGTGGAAACATGACTCAATTTAAGAAATAATTGTAACCCCAGGAAGATACTAGTTGAAGCATGAAGAGGAGACCATTGTAGAAAAAAAAGGACAGCATATGGGACCAACAGTGGGGGAAGGCAGCAGGAGGGATTCTGAGGCGTTCATGTAACTGTTAACCAGCCTAATCACCTCATCTAACATGGCTTGTATATTTAAAAAAAAAAAAATCTGCAGGCCAAGCAGCACAGAATACCAGATCACCAGCTAAAGCTCCTCTAACAATCGTAATGTTAAACTAAACCAGCAAACACACATACAGACACAACACTGCCTTTTGCTCCCAAATACACACACACTGTCCGGACCTCCAGCTCTCCCTGAAGTGGCATCATCCTCAGACTCTGTCAGTGTTTAACACTGCCAGGCCTGTGAGAGTCTGAGAGAGCAGGGAACACCTTAGACCTCACACACACTCACACTCACACTCACACACAGCCTATCTATGCCTTGTTTTTATAGCATGTATAAAAGTGCAAACTGAGCTCTAATAACACACAAACAGACTATATCTTTATATATTCTAAATATTATAATTAAATGAGTTACATTTTAAAGACAGCCATAGCATTTTAATGGTAAGAATGATTTTGTAAGTGGATTGTTTTTTTTGAAGTGGTAAGAAACTCGTTTAGTGATATACGGTTACATGGAGGGTGGGTGGACAAGATAAAGAGGGGTGGAGGTCCAGGCTTGTCTTGTAAATTTGTTTCATAGAAGAAACAAGCCACAAGACCAGCATAGGAGTTCAAGAGACTGACAATGACTCACTCTGCTGTTCACTGTATTTTCAGCACGCAGCGCTCTTCTTCTTCCTGTCTACACAGTCTAGCTTATAGGGTTCTCCCAGGCTTGTGCTCTCCTGGCCCTAGGCCATCTCTCCAGGCTCTCTGTGTGTGTGCTTAGTGTTAGCCAATGGGTTATTAGTTAAGTAGTAATCCTGTCTTTTCTTTTATTCCACTTAGCATAATGCTCCAAAGTTCACTGCAGCAGGGGGGAGGGGGTAAAGGGGTTAATCATTACTGTATGATAGCCTGGAACATGTGAGACCCTGTCCTTAAAGGCCCCTCTCCTACAACTATGCACATTTACACATACACAAATGATTATGTCTAACATGCTGGAGGCCAGGTCGTCGAGGGGTCTGATTGGACACCAAGGCGAGCTGTGTTAAACAGCAGCCTGTCCCCGCCTGGCCAGCGACAAGTCAGATCTATTGCAGCGACCTGTGAGATCGACAGCCTCCAGGCAGTCTGTGTGGCTGAGCTGATTGAATTTCCTCATCAGACCCCTGTGGGCTGGACTGGAGCATGTCACAACACACACACACACACACACACACACACACACACACACACACACACACACACACACCCGAGTCCTGAGTCTGTACCTGAACTGATAGCTGCCTTATTACTACTTGTCATATCTCAGTAACAGATGAGGAATCTGTCTTACCTGCTCTGCACTCTTTCTCTCTCCTCTTTCCATTTCCTTTTTTCCTCACTCTGTTTCAGGCATTTGTCTGACGTCCCGCTAACTGAGGGGCAGTCTGACTCAGTCATGATATTGCAGGGTAAAAAGATTGACTGGACTCTTGATTGTAACACAGGCTATCTCTCGTCCTGTTCCTGGCCTCTACAGTCACAGAGCGGTAGATAAACAGCACAGTTACATTTCTCTATCAGAAGAAGAAAGGTTTCTCAGTTTATTTTTCTGATGTTGATATTGATTATTGTTGGTGTTATTATTGTTCCCATTGGGTTATGTACCTTTCCATCTGGCATTATTATTATTCCATGGCTCTGTTAGCTGTTGCTTTTTATGTTGTGTACATCCTTTCTCTGTTTCAAACCTTGAAGCCCCATAAACCAGAGATGTTTTACTTATATTTAGTTTTTACAAATGTAAAATAACTCAAATGTGTAATATTAATTTTGATGCTGACAGAAAAAAACACCCAGGGCAGAGAGGAGAAGGGCAGTGGCAAAGGATTTTATTTAGAGGGAGAGGGAGGAGTGATTTTATCTTTTGTCATGTATTGTAATTTTTGTTTTATAATGTTACTATTATCTCTCTCTTGCTCTTGTACATTTTTTCTTGTTTTTTTTTCTGGGGGGGAGGGTTATATTTCAAAAGAAGAAAAAAGATGTGTATTGTTCGACTCTGTAAAGGTCTATCTTCCCCCTCTTTCAGTCTCTTCTTTTGCCTTGTCTCCCCCGAGCAGTTACATAACACTCAGATGGAGAGATGAGAGTTAATACCATGATGTAACATTGAATTTCTCCACTTCTTTAGTGTTTTTTTCCAAACTTGTAATTAAGCTGTAATCAGGGTTAATTAAAACTGGTTAAAACCCAATATGAATATCAATGTGTTGTTTATGTCTGCTATTCTCTCAATCATCCATATTTATTAGTGACGCATAATAAGACAGTTCAGTTTTTTTGTAAACAGAGATTAGCTCCTTTCTTTTTGTCTCATCAACACGCCAACACAAATATAAGAGCTTTAGGTATTTCTGAGGCCACTTCAAAATGACAATAAATATCTGTCATTTGGCTTTTTTCAAGCAATTTGTCCGAAAGACTAGGTCTTATTTTCTTAAAGAATAAAAAGCTGTAAGCTTTTTGGCAGTGACTTTTACACAGATATTACACTTTATATTTTTAAAATGTCAATTCAGTTTTATGGTGATTTCTTTTCTGTCAAATTATATAGTTAGCTAGCTGCAAGTTTTTATATTTTATCTTTTTTCCAGCATTTTTAATTAAAGGAGTAATATGTAACTATGTCACCTAGCGTTTAAAATGGGTACTGCAGTCCAAATTCAAAATATTGGAGAGCACTGTCTCCTCCCGCCCGGCCTCCCTAAAGTCAATGTGCACACAGGTTCCATGTCGCACTGAAGCTTCAGTGTTTAACCAGCTATGCATCTGTCTTGAAACTTTTCTGCATTCTAACCCCTCTCCATTTTTCAAAAGCATCTCCAATATTTATCCAAGTTTGATCACTTACTGCATGGTTTGTTGAACTTATTAGAAAATGGCAGAGGCTTATTAGGTCGGGTAGATTTAGTTATATATGGACCAATTTGATTGCCTGCTTCCATCGCTGCAACACCTGTTTGTTTTGCCGTTTGCTTGGCAAACCGAAGGGCGACCAAAACAGCTGTGTGGGGGTGCCTTACAACCATCGCCTCCCTCCTTTGGTCGAAACAAAAACAGACCATTCCGCACCAGAATTCAAACTCAAGAGGAGGACATACTGACTGCTGCATTGTTGTCAGGGAAGCCAGCACTTCAACAAAGCATGTTTTCTTTATATCTGGTGATAAGGTAAGGTCATTTTATGATTTAAGTCAATAGATATCTTACAGATTGGTCCTTTATTAAACAGGCATTTTAACAGATGAACATAAACAAAATGAGCAAAGCTATTAAGACATCAAAATAAACTATAACAGCAAAAAACAATACAAACCTATTTAATAACTTAATAAATGAATATAAATTAAAATAAAGAATTCAGGTTTTAATCCATGTAAATATCAAGTAAATAAGACAAGTCTTAGGGCACTTCCAACTTTTTAAAAGACTGATAAAGATTTTCAAATCATTTTTTAAAGTTTATAGAGCCCATGAAGTCCCCAAAAGTAGCATCACAAAATCTTGTGTGCACAAGATTATTTTAATTGTTTTCCTTTTTTTTTTTTTTTTTAACTTTTACTTTTTAGGACTTCAGGGGTTCCGTAAATGATACAAAATTGGGAGTTACTTAAAAAATAGAAAACCTTTCAGCATAAATAATTAACATAGCCTATAATCAAAATATTATTAGGCCTACACAAAAATTCAATCTAGCAGCAAGTTTAGTGTATCCAACGAGACAGACGGTCAAAACCATCTACCTGCAACACACGGTGACTTTACCCGTACAGTATGAGTAACAAACAAACTAGTTATAGAGTATATAGTAAGTCAATTCGTTTCTGGGGGGATTAAGATTGTTTAAAATGAACACACGTCTAGTCTCCCTCTCATCAACAACTAGCCTGACCAGCTGCTAGCTTTAGCCTCATTTAACGAGCAGGTAAGATATCTTCTCTTCTAATATAACTTTTTAAGAAAGTGAGTATTTGGAAAAAGTCGCAGTTTTCCTTATTATAGTGAGTTGTTTTGCTTTGTTTTTGCAAATTGAAAATGTTTGAGAACCCAAAATGTGTAAAAAAAAATTCAACCATGTTTAGGTTTAGATTCAAACAAAAGAGATCACTCAGCGCGTTAAATGCACAGTTAATTTGAGACACTTTACATGAAATAATGTCCTTGTCTCATTGTTCATGCTCCGAGGGAGAGTGGATTTATTGATTTATTTACAGAAAGGTGGGTAGGTGTCGATGTGCCCTCCTTTCAGCTGGGACTCTTGTTTGAAGATGCTGCAGCTCTGTACATTTCATACCTGCTCTACAGTTTACTTTAAAATCAACCTTATGAGGAAAATGTACTCATTTCAACCACTGACGTTTTTTAGTCGTTTAAAATGATACAAAGAGAAGATAATTACTTCAACTTGGCCTTCGTAAAAGTTGCATGGTTAAAATGAACACTCAAACATAACAGGGGCCTTTGAGGTTTTATATACAGCAGTGTTAAAGAAAAGCACTTTGTTGTGCTGCCCACTCACCTACATAATGCTCACATAAGGCTCCCCGTATACCTTTTAACCTGACAGTACTTACTCTTCTTTCTTAAGCGCACACATTCTGTAGGCAGATAAGAGAAGGAGCTCCTGCAGCAAATAGTTTATGTCCTTGAACTTCTGGATCAATAATATATTTTTCAACGAGAAGAAAAAAAGGTCAATCAAACACATCAAACACTCCAGAGAAAAGTCCTATGTCACAGTATGTCTTGTTTTGTAAAAATGAAGAAAAAAAAAACCCACCAAACACCACAAGTCCTATCTTCAACCTGTATCTGTGAGAAACGGATGAGCAGCAGAAAAAGATCTTCTGAGCAACTTTGCTAAGTGGGATTACACCAAGCATGCTTTTTTTCCTCAAGTTAAATTGGTTCTGGCTTTAAAAAAAAAAAAAATCTAAAAGGAGGGGATGTAATTTAAACGTTTTGTAATCCCATATTGATGTGAGTAAATTACACAATCCATTCTTTGAATGTGTCAGTTTGAGACAGGAGAAAGCAATCCTTACAGGAAACCACATCTTACTCCACTAGACTAGATGTGCTGGTGTAAAGGTGTCCTCTTTTAAATATTTGACAGTGGTCGGTTAAATGAGTAGACCAAGTTTGATAGGTACAATTATGTCTCAAATATCTATGAGAAGTAAAACTGAAACACGTTTTGTTGTATGAAATTTTGATTTTATTTATATGTAAATCTAGGTTAGCCGATAATTATTTACGAGCTGATTTATGAGGCTTCAAGATATATTTCACTGAATATCAGAAGAAGGAAAAAACATTTTTTCTGGAGTAATGACAGCAGATTTTGTTCTCCAGGTCTTACAGAGTAATCACAGCAGTGGCCTGAATAGAGAGGAGGAATGAGAATGAGTCAAGCCTCCAGGAACTTCATCAACATTAATATGGGGATGTGAGGACTGCATACTTGACTAGATCCTCCTTATCCCTCGAAACAAGCACCGTCAGCCTTGTGGTCATAACATATTTCAAAGGGTCGGGTCAGTATTATGGGGACAGGTGACTTACCATAAACTAATGTTTAGTTTTTTTACCTCTTCAGACCCCTTTACATAATTCATTATTCATTTCGAGTGTTTAGAAATAGGAGAACATCTCTCTGTAGTTAAAGACATAGTCAACCTGTCCCACAAGCATTTAACTATTTCATGTTAAGGAGTAACCAATGGAAAATATAAAGGGGATTCTTAAAAGATTACATGACAAAAAAAAAGCTTCTGTGCTCCAAATACGTCAGTATGTGACATATAGTATATGACTCAAGTAGCCTGGTTTTACCATCTTTGACCTTGGCTAGGGTCACTGTATCTACATGTGTGTGTTGACTGTTGACACAAGTCATCCAGGTGCTCCATTCACAGCAGAGAGAAAGAAAGAGCAAGACAGACACCACAGGAACCACTGTACTCTCTCACCTGTGCCACATCCCTCTACCCTTGCTTCCTCCTGAGCGCTTGCTTTCGCAGAAAACAGTGCAGAGCAGTTTTTGTGCTCCACATATAACCACAGCCTATGCATTATGCACACGCTGCACAGCGAGAAGCTTTTGTGAATGCACACACACACACACACACACACACACACATGCACACTCAAAGTTACGGTATGGCAACATACAGAGGCATGCTAGTAAGGTTACCACATCCTCCACCATACAGAGAAAAGCTGCACCACACAGGAGTGATGCAGTGTCCGCTTTCAGTCACACTGAGCACAGATGAGTGTGTGTGCACACTGATGTGGTTTGTTTGAAATTCTGCTACTTTTTTTTTCTTTTTTTTTTCGCCTTCCTTCTTGCCAGTCATTTTGTTCAACTTATTTGACCTTAAAAGAAATGTATCTGTTTTACTTTCACTTTTCAGGGCTGAAAGTCAGTGACTGATTTAGGGTGTAAGAGATGAATAAGACTTAACTGAACAAGACTGAACCTGGCACATCACTTCTATACACTGTTGTGTAAATGTGCTGCACTTTGGGCCGTCTGCTCTTCTATTTCACATTGAATGTCTCCCCCTGTTGTTGGAAGAAAGCGCTGCAGAATACGCAGCTCAAAGTTGAAGTGCTGTCATAGTGCTGCACACATTTCATCCGGTCCAGAAAGATACAAAGATCGTATTTTACGAGGATTACTTTGTTTTTGCTGCTTTATGTCGCATGAAGGCAGTGACTACCTATAGTTTCTATACCACTGACTCTGTCCTTTCCACTGACTTAAAACATGCTTCCAAAGTGGGGACATCTTCGGTAAGGGTTCATTACACAACCTACATGTTTGTGTTTCCATTTGAACATGGATAAAAAGAAAGAACGAAATGAAATGTGAATTTTAAATAACTTTATTTAAATCCATGGTAGTAAACTAGGTCTTCATGTATTTTATAGTAGAAGTATAAAGTCGACTTTCACACTGCATGTAAACAGTCTAGAAAGTGCTGTATACACTAGGCAGTCTGGAGAAAAAATAAAACAAAATGTCAAACAACAAACCAATAAAATAAAAAGGGGTGAAATGAGTTTTGCTTGATAATCACTCATCCCTCATCTTCTCTTTAACAGGCAGGAATCTGTGTGTCCATGAGAGTCCTGTCTTCAGCACCGGGACATGATGTGGACCGTGAGGAACAGCTGAGTGGTGTAAAGTTACTGTGAACAGGAATGTATTGAGTACAAGGGCCTACTGTTCTCTGTACTACAGCTTGTCTAGATGCCCTCTCTGTTAGAATGTATCATTGCTTTTGATTAAGTTTGTTTTCTAGCCATTTAGCTTTGCCATGAAGCTAATATGATCAATATAAAGTAGCTGTTCAGGCTTCAGAAGACCTTTTAAAACAGAGAGACTTTTTCAAAGGAGGTATATGGTGAGCTAAGCTAGTAGTTACTCTATGGAAAATGAAGCTTCAATACACCAAAGCTAACCCTTGTAGAAATGTAGCAAGCTAAGATACAGTCGTCGTATCGAACCCATTTTGGCCACAGTCATGTTTTATTGTTTAGTTGGACTGCTATCGGTTTAACCTGTCTGCTTTGATGTGCCGTAGTTGTCTTTTTATTTTCTGTTGCTATCTCTTAATCTTTTAATGTGAAGTCTGCTCTTGAAAGACGCTGTACAGGTAAACTTCGATTACTGATTTGCTTCGGTTTCTTGGCCAGGTACTGAAAATCAACCTCATTCCCCCGTGATAGAAGTAGTCAAACAACTGTTTTAATTTAACTAAATCAATTTGGTTTAACATGCTAGTCGTTTAAAATGCTGAAATGTTTCTACAACAGCCCTCTTGCAGATGATTACCTGCACAGAGGTTTGTTCAGTTAGTTTTTTTTTTCGGGAAACACCTGCATGTGTGTTCCCCAGTGGGTGAACTCGAACTCGCCTGCCTGCACTATCCCCAGCAGCAGGGCGTGGTTATCAAGGATTATACTGTGATGTCACAGTCATATGAAAGTACATCGTCAGCTACAAGTATATGTCCGCATGTCTCCTACTCATCCTCAACAGTTTGATTTCGGACCAAGAGCACACCGCCAGCTACAACTTTGTCGTTGGGAGAATGTAGCTCGCCTGGACGCTACAGCACTACTTGATCAATAAAACAGAAAAGCTACTAAAAAGCAAGTTGATTCAGAAAACAGCAACGCTAAAATGTAGTTAAAGTTCTTGTGTCGATGTTACTGCTCAACCCTGGGTATGTGCCTACATTCTTTTGGCAAAATCCTTTTACTGTAAGATGTTTTTTTTATCTAGTTTAATACCTGTGTTTGAGCTGGCATTATTCTCTCCTAAATCTATCACCTTTCACAGACTGTGTGCCGCATTTATCAGCATCATCAGACATCATGACTCCTTACTTCTTCCTTCTGTAAGCTGAAGCAGCAGACTTGTCCTCTGCTGACACTTGATACACAATTAGCACTTCCATTCTCTCAGTAATACACTATTTCTTAAAAGCCCAAGGTAAAAAGTGCACAAGTTCAGTGGAAAAAATTAAAAGTACTTAGCCATTCAAATACTCTGAGCCACTTATGATAAAAGGATTTGGTAGAATTTTTCCTCGGTGACCTGCAGATTTTTAATGGCTGAAAACCAAAACTATTAACTGTCAGGAAGTGCAATCAGACATCATATTTCATAGAAGCCTAAATGTCTGCAAACATAATCATTTAATCAGGATGTATTGAATATTAAAATGTCGTAGAGACACGTTAGAATCTCTGTGAAGAGGCATTTAAGTACAAGATTCTGATAAATGTCAGCATGCTAACAGGCTCACAATGACAATGCTAACATGCTGATGCTAAGCTGGTCTAATGTCCAACAGGTAATTCTCTATGATTTCAAATGCAGGCCTTTTCTGATGAGTCCATTCTTGATGTTAAATAAATCCAGAGCTGCAGGAGGTAGTTAAGGTCAGCTTTTAAATTCTAAAGGATTTATGTTGTGAAGGCAGTATCAGCATTTTAAATCCAGTTCTCCGTTTCCATCACTTGTCCAGGATTTGATGGGGCACGTCTGGTCTGACTGGACTGGGTAAGAGGTCAGAGGTCAAAGGTCATGCTACTGTGAAAGTCTCCGCTTGAGGTGAGTGACATTCCTTGTGTGGATCTGGTTTTGTGTGGTGTAGGGCAGAGTTCAGCTTTAGTTAACAGAATGTGGACTGTAGAAAGAAAAATATTAGGCTAATGCTAAACTTGAGACTGCTTTACTCTGAATTACTGCTTTAAGTATTTATTAAGTTCAAGCACTTAAATGTATTATGTGTTCATTTATAAGTACCTTTAGTTAAATCCTGCTCTTTCTTTCTCTTTTCTTCTACTAACACAATGTTTCTCTTAGTTTTTCAAACATGCTCAACACTCATGTACATTTCCCCAAAACTTCAGGAGTGAGCTAAACACAAACAGACACATTTCTACTCCAGTAAAACTTAAGTGTGAAGTCGGGGTAAGCTGATGTGTGAACACAGCAGGAAACGCTCACAAAAATTCCCCCAAGCAAGCGAGCAGGGCTGAAGACACTGAGACATTATGAACATTTCATGCGATTGATTTATGAATGTGCGTAATGAATCTGCTTCATACTCTCTTCTGCTCTTAAGTATGTTCTTTTCCACCACGTCATGGATCTTAAGACAAAACACTGTCAATATAGTGTCAGACGCTGTGGCTTCGTCTTACATCTTTGATTTCTGCAGCATATTTTTGACCTTTTTACGTTATAGCATCTCAGGAAGATTTTAGGGGCGTGCTGTCCTGAAATTTGATTTTTTTGAAATTTGAAATTTGAGTGTTAAAACAGTTAATCCCTCTGTGCATATCTCTGCTGTCTGTACCTGAAGGCCAGACTGAGAGCCGGGCACAGCGGGAGGGGAGGGGTTTCTGGTGTTTGACTGACAGACCAGTCATGAGCGCACAGAGGGAGGGTGAAGGGTGAAGGTCAGAGGTCGAGCTCAAATGGAGGGGGGTGCGGGGGCAGAGTTGGGGTAACAGAGGGAGGGAGTGGACCTACTAACGAGGTGGGGTTGTCATTGGGGCTGCATGCAAGGAAGAGAGATAAAAAAAACACATTTAACATTATATAAAAGTAAGTAAACAGTCACTAGGTTCAGAGAAGAGGAAGTCTAATGTATACATATATATCATAAACACCTGTAGAAATTCACCAATAAAAAGTAGAAAGACAGGTCTGAAAACTTAAATCTTGACCTTGTTAGTTGTAGTTTCACAAAAAACTATTAAGATAATTTAATGAAGACTCACATTCCATCCGCTACCGTTGGTTACGTGGGGACAGTTGAGTAATTTCCACGGCAAGTGGAACCATAAACATGAACTCTGTCAGCGGAGGCTGTCAGTTAAATATGGTGAACTGTTCTGGAAAAAGTTAGTAGGTAGATTTTCATAGAGATTTGTCATTGTAAGTCATATTAGAAACTTCTTGAAGTCTACCCGAGCTGTATTTTAGGTACACAAGACAGTGTATCTAATAAAAAGTTAAGCCAAAGTTATCACACTTCATACAGTGAAGGTCTGTAACAAATTGTTTTGTTGTTGACATATTTGAGTTAAAACTCAAATGTTTGTACATTGGCATTTCTGGCTACAGATGACTAAAGCACAAACATCCTTTTTAATTTCAGCAGTTCAGAGCAGAGGAGTAAAAAAGTAATCTAGGCCCAGTACTGCTCACATAGTGCACAAACCTGGCAGCAGAGTCTTTGTTGAGGAAAATCTGGACAGCTGTTTGCACAGTTCAGTATGTTTAAACGTTTGAGTGTTTCCAGAGAAAATAGGACATTTTTAACTTTTCCTGCTTATCTCCGAAATCATCCAAGGTCTAGAATAGACCTGACAAAAAAGTCACACTCCCTCTCTTGTAAAGCACCTAAGGTGTTTGGTCAATGGGAAACTTTACCTATAACTTATTGGACTGTGTCCTCTATCATGCAAGGTGATGGGAATCTCAACAGATTTCCACTAGACTAAGAATAAAAAAAATTAAACTTGGTGATAACACATAACAGTCTTTATTCATCACAGATGAACTAATATCTGCAAATTACTCCTGCAAACAAGTAACAAGAAGAAGCTCTAACAAATGCCAATAATTTAAGGCAGTTAAGGAACATGCTTTATATTACACACTTTGTCCACCAGAGAGCGCTGATGAGTTTGTTTTCAAATTCAAAAAGTTATTTCACTTGTTGTAATGTGCTTGTAATCTTAGGAAATCGTAGGAAATTAGGGATATCTCATTGTCTTTTCGTGAATAAGTAAAAGTTTGAAACAAAAATGGTTAAATATACTACCCACATACTCTTGTCATAATTCTTTAATCACAAAATGTAAGCTATCCTCATCAAAAACATGTTTGTGTTACTGCATAAAAATGAAAAAAAGGCAAAGTGTAAATTTGATGTATTATTTTACTCACATATCTAAAGCGGGACCACCTATCAAAGCTTTAACAGGTTTTAGCTGGATGCCTCTACTGCATATGCTATATTATGAATATACTGTATTAATTGCTTAAAACTGTATCTTACAAGAAAAACCTCAGAATTAATTGTTTCAGTGAGAAAAAGTGAACACCCCCCCCCAAAATGTTTATAACAATAATATATTATTCTTTATTCTCTACCTTCATCTTGCTAACCCCAGGGTATTTATTACATTCGTGAAAACTTGAAAACAAAGTACAGCTTACGAGTTAAACTTTGGGATTTACTCACCATCCAAACTTGTCAGTTGCAGTGCTGAATATTTACAACTAGATGTCACTCTATATCTACATTTAATCAACATCTACCTCCAAGTTCATCCCCATCTCTCTCTCACACACACACACACACACACACACACACACACACACACACACACACACACACACACACACACACACACACACACACACACACACACACACACACACACACGCTAGTTTAAATACTCTTACAAAATATACAGCTTCTTTCAGCCAATCAGAACATTCACTGGACTTGAAGTTTATACAACTCTTCTCTCTCATCGCTGAGCTTGCACGCATCAGAGCACACCGACAGGGGGCGCTGCCTTTTTGAAATCCTGCATCTGTCCGTCTCAGCATGATTCTGGTCTTCTACTACACACAGAGCATAGGATTATGTAATGTTTACTATTATGGCATTATATATGTTGCACGGTAGAGTAAACGTCCTTCTTCTGTGCAGAGGATAAAGGCTACAACACAGATTTCATATATCAAATATATCACACGTGCAGGATGGCCGACTCACGCACGTGCCATCATCCCAAACATGTACATCGTTTAGTCAGTACACACCGGTTCGTTTCCACCACTGCCTGCAAGTTACAAATTTGGGGTTAGTCGAGTTTACGCCAGGCCACGCCCCCTCGGTCCAGCTGGTGGCAACACTCCTGATGACATCACCGTAGCGCCCATCCATTGGCCCCGAGACGTCGTACACCTGCCCAATCGCCTGCCGGTGAAGTGACGTCAGTGGAGACCGGTCCCGTTCACTTTCAGTGGAGTGGGCGGGGCAGAGAGATTGCCGACGTCAGATCCAGCGGGATGCTGCGCGGTGATTGGCTGACAGCGGTGAAAGTGAACGTCTGTTGCTGAGAGAAAAGGGAGAGGGAGAGCTGTTTGCAACGGGCAATGATGCGTCTTCTGCACCATATAGCAATTTCCCAGCTCCAAGCCAAACTTTTCACACGTACATTCATGCTTATCTGTGTGCTCTGGCCATGTTTTCACCATGTTACCCAATTAATAACTTAAACTACTATCAAATGCTTTTCCAGAGTTGAAAAGCTTTGCAATAGAAAAACCCGCATTGTTGTTTTTTTTTTGATACTGCTGCACCAGCTACTTATCTGGACGAACAGAGGGGTTGATGCATTATCTCCGTCTGCTCGGGGACGGCACTTGTGCTGTCAATTATGGTAAACATACTCCTTTTCAGAAGGGGAGGGAACATTTGTGTCTTTCTGTTGGATCTCAGTTATTTGCTCCCGCCTCTTGACCCGCCCTCATGCTGTTCCTATGGTTCCCAAAGCTCTTATTGGATACTGTAAAGTTTGGGACAGGACACCGGTCTGGGTAAGCATCCCCACTGCCATTGGCTGGGTTCTCCCGTCCGTCAACTGGACTTTGACAGCCCGCCACGCCCTCTGTTCTCAGGCACCGTCGCTGATTGGCTACTGTACCTGTCAGCGACCTCTGATTGGACCGCTCGCCCAGCTGTTAGTGGTTCATTCACCATTTTGTGACTGTAGTGGAAAAGAAGACCGATAGTTTTTTGTACCTCTGTTTGAGTTTCTGTGGGGGAAAGACATGTTTTGCGGAGGAAAAGTAAAGTGTGTGTCTGAAACGTACGGTCTTCAAAGCCGACAGCCAAGGGATGTTACCGAGACTTACGCGAGCTTCATTATCAGCAAAATAGGACCATAAATCTTTCTCTGACGGGGGGGAAAAAAAAGCTCTGTTTGGGTGAGTTGAAACTAAGTTAGCAAAACCGAAGCGCAACTGACATTCATTTTTTTATTTAAGGAGCGACGAGTTAACGTGAGTGAGAACAACTGCTCGGTCGTTTGTTCCGACACCGTCCGAAGAAAACGGAGTGACACCGCTTGAGAGCAGAGAGGAAGAGACGAGAGAAAGGGGAGGGGTGCGAGAGTGTAACAGCCTAAAAAACTTTCTCAAATGTTTTACCGCAGTCCCACGGACGACCGTCAAACATTTCCACTGAACCCGGGTGATAATTGAATAGTCTGGTAAAGGTTGAGCACTTTTCCTTGACCCTAAGTGTCGAGTTTCGCTCGGAGCAGCGCTACCGTAGTAAAAAAAAAAAAAAAAAAAAAACAATCGTCACATTTGCAGCATTGCAGTCCGAATGTTTATTAAAAGCAAAGCAAGGTGGTTTTATGTTTACAAAATGCACCCGGGGGAGTAAATAGAAAACAACCAGAGTGCGTGTAATAAATCGTGTTTCCTTGTGGTCTTGGCTGACGGTGTCATTATGTGGGTACTAGTGAAGTCTGCGACCGTGGCGTACTACGAATACTACAACCACCACTACTACTGACATTACTGAGCTGCTTACTAGAGCGAAACACCAACACGGAAAGATTTCTGCCTTTTTACAAGTTTCAAAAACATACACAAGGTGTCTCCTTACGGACTCCTTAGGAGGAAAGGAACCTTCTATCTGCGTGTGTAATAGGCGTAGTAGTGGATGTATGCATGCCCAACATCGTTGTATGAAGAACAAATGGGCCCGTCTGGCTTGGATCATAAAACATAACTCGAAACCGGTTGTTTGTGTTTATTACCGGGCACCTTACAGCAGAGCAGACCGGCTGACTGCCTCCAGTCATAATACTCCTTTGACATTGTGTAGCGCCTCTCGTAGTACTCGCGGAGATCAGCGCAAAGGAGTCGGGCATGCATTCGGTGTTTTCTCGGCTTTTCCCTCGCTGCACACTCCACTTTTCTGCGCTGCAATCATTGTCGATGCGCCGCTGACATCTCTGACTGTGCAGTTTTTTTTTTTATAACAGTTTTCTCTCAATTCTCTCTGGGTATAATTTTAGCCACAGAATGTAATGCT
Organism: Labrus mixtus; assembly: GCF_963584025.1. Lineage (NCBI taxonomy): Eukaryota > Metazoa > Chordata > Actinopteri > Labriformes > Labridae > Labrus > Labrus mixtus. The sequence continues at coordinate 15,672,507 of NC_083622.1, read as the reverse complement.
TTTAACATTTAATCTTAAAGTGTCCCAAGCTGGCCTGCAGATATGCGCCGTGGCAATGCATTCCTCATTATTGGCAGTGTTTACGCAGGAGACAAGTCCCTGATGGTGAAGGCATCTTTCCACGGCTTGTAGATCACTGATGTGGCATTGCCACTTTTGCCATTTGGTCCTAAACAGGAACAGTCACCTGTGTTCCATGCTACAGTCTCCTGATCAATACTGACCAGAATGCACAAATTCAAGCCTTAGTGTTTCTCTTTTTTTATCGATATAATCTCTTAAGTCAGATATGCCTGCGAGTAAACAGCTACCATTATTCATACTACGTCACAATGGATGCTCTTTTTAAACAAGTGCAGTTACTAACTTGCATTCTCACGTACACACTTTTCACAGCTCGCCCTCTTGCTTCACCTGAAATACCCCAATCAAATTTTTGTCTAACTTGTTGCCTGTGCCATCACATCACACCAAATCTTGAGCATGTAAACATACATTGTGTGTGTGTATCAGAGCATTTTCTTTTCTGCTGTTTCATGTGTGAGTGTGTTTTCTGGTGACCCAGTTAAGGGCAACGCTGCCCTTCCATGCCAGAGTGTACGAGGGCCGGTAGGCTTCACTATTCCAGCTTTACTACTGTGTTCCACTGTTGAACCATCGCATGTTCTTTCCCCTACATCCCCGTTCCCCTCACTGCAGCCCTGCGCCCATACAGACACCAATAAAATGCTTTTAGGAGAAGGATGAGCTGCAGTGTGCCTGGTAACTACGTATACACTCACATTGCCATTTAGTGCAATTGCAGCGTTGAATAAAGTAGACACAACCTAAAAAAAGGCAGATATTGCCTTACTTATGTGCTATAAGCAGCATAAATACGCACACTTCTTACACATACGTCACACACACACTCTGTGCCATGTTGCGGTGGGGCATAGGCTAAATTCCCTACGAATACACAAATAAACTGGCATCAAGGTGGACGTTTAACAGGGTTGTATAATATAGTTGTAAATACTGTAGAACTTATTCATTTTGTAGTGTTGACATTGAGATGATGTTGCCTATGACTGACTGGATGCGTGTGTGTGTGTGTGTGTGTGTGTGTTAGACGCATAAATGTACCGTTTTTCAGCTATAAAACCACCAGCAAGGTGCTCTTTGGATGACAAATTATATTTTATCATCTGATAGTTTAAGCAGAACTTTGTGATTTTACAGAAAACCAAAAGTTAGAATGGTCAGTGTGAGCTCTTGCATGCATGTGTGCGTCTGTGTGTGTGTGTATGGGTGTTTATACCTACCATGAACGTTTGAGTGTGAGACGTTATAAAGGTCTAAAGGAGATTTTAACAGCGTATGCATGACTGCACTGTAAATTCCTAGGAGAGCGTTTAGTATGTGTGTAAAGTTTGATGTTGCTATGCTGTGTGTGTGAGGGGGGGTATACACTGTGCTCCTCGATGTGGATTGGGTGAAACAGCATCTTTTTGTTGTTTGAGGAGATGTGCTGTCCAAAGCAATGGAAACGATAGCCGTCTATTTACTAACAATTTGGTATTTAGAGTGGCTTCATAGAAGACAAGAAAATATCTCGTTCTTAACTTGCTCCAATGTTGGAAGGTTTAGCACCTTGTGTAACCAAATAACGATGGAGGTCATTTTGGCTTCGTCTTGATTCAGCCCAACGAACAATATGCATCTTTAAGCCATTTTCCTGCATTTCTTTTGGTCCAATTGATCCAATAAAACAACAACCAAAAGAAGGAATCTTAATCCAGACTAGCGCTTGGCATCTTGGATCACTCATACCAAACAATAAGAGGCAAAGGCTGCATTTATTTTCAATTAAGGGAATGTTTGACACGCATACAAAAGTGTGTGTAATGCTTTGACCTTTAAGGGGAGGAGAGGTAGTAAAATAGTATGCTTTCCTGAGAGGACACAGCTAAATTAAGATTAATAACTCATATTCCTCCACTTTTATCTTTAATTAAGTATAAAGCATTTCAGGTAATTATGGCATCATCGTTTTTTTTCTGCCTGTAGTTTGAATACAGATCTCTCAATAATATGTTGTTATTTTTTCAAGGATGTACTCACAAATTTTCACTCATCTTTGATTATCAACAGTTTTTTCTATCTGTTTTCAAACTTGCATCAAATACTCCAAACTAAAAATATCTAATGATGAAATACTTTTTTTTATCTGCATGTTGTGCATGCACACTTTTCGTGCAGTCCAACACCTTCATAACTCTACACTCAAACATGCCTTCCATTGCATTATGTGCATGAGTGTAGATCATTTTGTGAGGCCATGAGCATGACCAAAAACATTTTGTCTTCGCTAAAAGCAGATCTTCCTGAGTCATTCAGTGAACTGGCTATACAGCCAAGTGTTCCTGACTCCTTCCTGTCTTTTCCAGTTCACTACAATGACTCTATCAGACCACAACTCCCGGTCCGGGCCTAAACCGGAATGGGTATTTGGCCTGAAACTAGTAGGAGGAACATTCCTCAGGACTCTTTTTTTTTTCTGCACATGGAGGTTAAAAGTTACAGTTATTTAGAAGTGCTTAATGATAATTAATCTAATGTACACTTGATGTTATTTATACATGTATTTATTGTTTTGCCAATGGTGGGTAATACACAGTTTAATCTTCTTATTGGTATTGAGGATAATGTGTTTCAAAATGCAGTTTCTTCTAAGCAATAATATGAAAATTACATAATACAACGATCCTTCCATCTGCACGGAACATTGCTGTAACAGTAGTTAACTCCAGATGTTAGCAACTAATTTGGTGCAATTGTATTGAAATACAAAACATCATTATCATTTTAATTTTCATCTCAAAAAGAAGATAATTGACCATAGATATAGACAATGTTTATATTCTCCTTAAATTCATTACAAAAAAAAATGCAATAAGTAAATTTAGATTTAGTTGTTACCCTGTATCGAAACAAAATCTCACTCTTATCGTACGAGGTCGTAATGGAGACTCGATGATGACTGTGTGATTAACTGAGGTTGTTTATCTGTCACACAAGCCATCACCAGCAAGAGATGTTTTTCTGTACTGCAGGAATTAAAAAACAAATAGTTAACAACAAGGTCACCTTATGTGTGTGTGATGCACTTTTCCCATGTCTACGATAGGAAGTTTTAGTACGGTGTAAATGTGACCGTGTGTGCACGTCTGTATTTGTAGGAGTGAAGGTGTGTGAATGTGTTGGTGAGAAGCTAGTCTTAGTCAAGGGGTGCACGCTTACACAAGTGTGGGTGTGTGTGTGTGTGTGCATTCATGTGTGTGTGAGAGAGAAACAGAGAGAACGAGAGAGAGACTGTATTTAGCCTGTAATCTTGCATCAGTGTGTGTGCTCGATCCAGCCGGCCTTTTAATTTCTCTCATTTTTGGCTTATCTTGCCATGACAGATCATTCCAATGATATTGTCTTTTAGTAGAACTGTGTGTTGTCTGCAGTGTGGGTCAGTGAGACAATGACACAAGAGGAAAAACTGGGAAAGACTGAGACATCGAGAGAGAGAGTGAGAGAGGGCCAGCGAGTGATAGAATGACTCTGGAAATTCCCAGTGACTACACAAGAACAGCTTACTGGAGTAGAAGAGTCAGACACATACTCCAACCTCTCACTTTCGCTCTCTCTCTTTCTTTCTGTCTCTCACCCATGTTGTAGGGTGACCTCACCAAGGCAGCCTCCTGATGGCAGTTAAAATAAATGTGTGTCTGTGTTGTTGTTGCTCCTTTCTCACATTAAAACGTCTCAAGTCTATAATGCATAGCGTGAGAGGAAGGGAGTACAGTGGATGCATCAAGCCTGTCGTATGAATCTCAAGTGTGTGTGCATGTGTGAGTGTTACTGCGTTAGAGTAGAATACGTTGTTTTATCCCTGCGTGCATTTGAGATTAAAAAATATGTAGGCCTCACTATTGAGCAGATACTGAAGTACTTAAGTACTGTACACAAGTGACCTTGGACATTTACCGTTCTTCATTTTCTTTTTTTGATGATTTTATTGCCTTTTTTTGGCATATTAAGTTATTTCTAAATGCTACCATATTCACTTTCAATGCAGACAGATCTACTACTTTATATCTATACATTTTTGTTTGATTATTTTATATGAAATTAAGTGACTACAAAGAGGCTTTGACAAGAATTGATATAACCTTAAGAAAATCAATCGTGACCGTAATTTTGTTTCATGAATTTTATTTTGTTTTAATTCTGCTCTTTTGTTTGAAATAATGGCAAAAAAAGAGGAAATGCAGACACGTGCTTGCATGCACACTCGTAGATCAGTCAGACAGGGGGTGAGTGAAAGCATACGTCAGATTTTTAGCTAATGTTGTAGTAAGTGCAGTGTAGCACAATTCCAGCTATGACGCCATTTTTCTTGTCAACAATATTGGATGATAATTAATGCTGATAATAAAATACCACATGTATTCTTCCTTTCCAGGGTGCAACACAGAGGACAGAAGCATAGGGGAGAAGAAAAAGAAGAGAAAGACAAAAAGGAGTGCCTTATAAGTGAAAAAGGAGATTTTTTTTGCAAAACTTGCAGCACTTTGTTAACAGTGAAGAAAGGATGAGACCATTGAAGAAAAACAGAGGCCGTTCTCCCCTGATTACTAGAGGAAGAGGTGGGAGAAGAAGAGGAGGGTCCCAACCCTTTCAAGAGAAAGACCCCAAAAGAGTCAAGGGGGAGACAATCGTCAAACCTACACAGCTTACACCCGTCACTCCCTCCACACGCAAGCAAACCTCAGCCACAGCCTCAAACTCTGATGAAAAACCACTCACAAACAGCAATACTCTTCTGAAGGAGGAGCCGGCAGAGCTGCTGAAACCTGTGGAGCCAGATGCAAAGGACATGAAGAAGGAAGAAGAAAAGACAGAAACGGAGAAAATAGAAAGGACAAATGGAAATAGTACTATGTCCACTGATACTTTAGCACTTCCTGCCTCTGCCTCTGCCTCTGCCTCTGCCCCTGCGCCGATCTCCACAACCACACCCCCTCTGGCCCCAAATCACAGCCCAAGCTCAGTCTCAGTCTCTAGTAGGAAAACAGCCACATTCAAGGCCCGTGTGCCCAAGAAAAAATACACATATGAGCACTTTGCTAACAACACAAGTTCACTCACTACCATTCCTACCTCCAACCCTGCACTCATACGTAACAGTTACTGCAATATTAACAGCAAAATCAGTGATAGAATGATTACGCCCCATAATAATGTAAAGAGTAGTAACAATATTAATAATAGCATTAATAAAAGCACTAACGTAGGGATCAGTAGTCGTAATAACAGCACATTCGGTATTAACAACCTGACTAACAATAGTAACAGTAACGTTGGGAGCCATAGTACTTTTATCAATAGCAGTAATAGTAGAAGTAATAATAGCTCAGGTAATCAACCATTAGTGCTAACTGTGGACAGTAAAGCTACAGGAGCAAACCATTTTGTTTCCACAGAAGATAGGGCCCTCAGGAAAGCAGATTCCCAGGAAAAAGATTCCCTGGCTAGGGAAAATGATTCAGAGGCGGCCCCTACCTCAGTGCGCTGCTCGTCTACGGATACAGCTAGTGAACACTCAGCTGACCTGGACGCAATGGAAGCATCAGGACCAAGCCTTCATCAGAAAAACTCCCACATTCCAGCTCTTCTCCTTAACTCGCACACTAAAGAGGCCAGTCTCTCAGAGGGTCTAGCTGAAGCTCTGGCGAAAGGCATGAAGAACCAGAGAGTCCTGGCTCGTCAGATAAAGACGACCATGACTTCAGGAAGCAGAGGGGTTAAAGAGGTTGACTCATGCACTTTATCATATGTGTTCAGACCAGGAGTGGTGCGTAGGGTGAGTGGAGGGGCTGTTGAAGTGCAGCTCCAAGGAGCGGAGACCTTTGTTAAATACCCTTTCGATGGTGGAGCCGCGATGACATCATCACCACAGGACAAGAGCACTGTAGAGTTCATTTTGGATGCCCCCCCACCTGGCATGGCACCTGTTGCGATCGGGACCCGAGTGTGTGTGCCCTTTGGCGGGGAGGAGAGGGGTCCTCTGCTGTACAGAGAGGGGATTGTCACCCAGGTGGACCCCCACCCGGGTGTCACATTTCCTTACCAGGTGCTCCTGAGTGAAGACACAGATATTCAGGACAATGGAGGGGTAGGGTCTGAGAAAGAGAAAAGGAAAGCTAATGCTCAGGCTGTGTGGGTGTCCCGACAAAGTCTGAGGCTTGTCATTCGTCCATGGGAGGTTCCACACATAGATGGTGGGAGGGAGAAGGAGAGAGAGCGGGATAGGGAAAGGGAAGAGAGGGAGCGGAGGGAGGAATTGGAGGTGGAGAGGGAAGTGTGCCAGTTGAGTATTGGGATGGGGGTGCTAGGAGGGGGAACTAGGTTGGGCAATAGTTTTTCACATGAAACGGTAGCAGGAGGGCTTCCCTATAGAAATGTAAATCCCCCACCTCATTCGGGTATCGCTGGTTCAGACCAAGGCTGTGGAGATCAATACTCTGACAGAGAGGGGCAGAAACAGCCAAACACCCCAGAAGAAGACGTTGAGGTGTCTCGTTTTAACATGGGCCTCATTGTCGGAAACAAGCCAAATTCTGCAACCTCTCAGCAGCGAAACATGGTCTCCAAGTCCAGCTGCTACTCCCCCTCCTCTCCCCATCTCTCTGTGGTACGGGGTATGGGTCCCCTACACATCTCCACCCTAGCTAGTCCTCAACCACCACCATCACCTGCCCTAATGGGGTCTGAGTTAAACAACAACACTCCAAACCTACCTCCATCAAAGACCACTCCAACACAAACCCCTACTCTTTCTTCTGGTGGGGGGTCCTCCTCTACGCCCTCCCGTTCCAGGACACCTCTCTCATTGGCTCAGCAGAAATACAAGAAAGGTGATGTGGTGTGCACACCTAATGGTATCCGTAAGAAGTTCAATGGTAAGCAGTGGAGGAGGCTGTGCTCCAGGGAGGGCTGTATGAAGGAGTCGCAGCGTCGAGGATACTGCTCCAGACACTTGTCAATGAGGACCAAAGAGATGGACGCAGCCGGGGGAGAAAGGGGAGGAGGGGGCAGCAGCTCAGGGACAGTCACACCCTCGGACCTGCGAGGCAGAACAAGCAGTGAGTTTGAGTGGGACGACACGTCGAGAGAGAGCAGCGAGGCCAGTAGCAGAGGAGACTCCAGACCCCGTTTGGTTCTCCCCACCCTCCTCCCCCATGAACTTTCATCACGCTTTGACTTCGATGAGTGCGAGGCCGCAACCATGCTCGTGTCACTAGGGAGCTCCCGATCTGGCACCCCCTCCTTTTCGCCCATCTCTAACCAGTCACCCTTCTCCCCTGCCCCCTCTCCCTCACCCTCCCCGCTTTTTGGCTTCAGACCGGCCAACTTCTCCCCGATTACAGCCTCCCCTGTTCTGAATCACCGGAGGCACAGGCAGCCCAGTGGGACAGGGGGAGGCGGAGCAGGGGGCAGTAAGACTACAACCCTTGCTGGAGGTGGAGAAAGGGAGAGACACACTTCAGGCATCCAGCCCTCCTTCCACAGCAACCTGACGTTTACAGTTCCCATGAGCCCCAGCAAACGAAAGTCTGATGCACCTCCTCCACCTCCCCTCCCCTCACACCACCATGATTACACGCCCCGGACGGAGCTGGAGCAGGGGGAGCTCAATAACTCTTTCAGGGTGTTGTCCCCCCAGACACCAGCTTCACATCCTCACACACCCACCTTTTCCCGACCCAGAGGAGTGACCACCCCCTCCTCTAGTAGGCCACCGTCCTCCCCTGCTGTTTCCCCCCCTCCTCTACTAATGTCTCCAACTCCTCCTTCTCCTATCAACCCTGATGGAGGACCTCGTCGAGTGGTCCCTGTATCCCAACAGACCTTGCGGGACTCCCCTGTTATTGTGAGAAATCCTGAAGTCCCACTGGCAAAATTTTCAGAGTGCCCATTGGGAGATGGAGGGGGAAACGAGGAGGGGACAGAAAACACCACATCTAAAGACATTGGCCTAACAGCCCTCACCCCTCAGCAAATTTCCGGCCTCCAGGTTCCGGTCCCCATCAACGCTGCTGCAGCCGCAGTTCCCAACGGCACTGTCCTCTTACGGAGTCCATCCCAAACTCTGGTGCTTGTGTCTCCGTCACCTTCCTCCCTGCCCACCACTGACACCCCTGTGGCCCCCCTGCAGGCCCTGTCAGTAACAGTCAGCACAACAGTCACGGCTCCTGCTCCCAGTAGCACGGACAGTTCTGGGGAACAAGAAGAGAACAGGGGGACAGGGTTTGGGGGTGAGGTCCAGCAGCCAGTTCCCTGTCACCCCTCTCCTACTGCTCTGCTGCCCCTGATTCTCCCAACTGAAAACCTTCATCCTGTCCCGAGAAAAGACATCATTATGGGACGTCCTGGCACAGGTGAGAATTTGCTGCTTATTTGTGGGTGTAATTTGTAAGTGAGTTCAGTGAGTTTGAGGGTATTTAGGGAAAATATGGAGACTAAAAAAACATTAATCACAATTTGAGGAATGGTCTGTAGTCAGAGAACTGGAGATATGTGAGATATACATATAAAATGGTGCATTCTGTTAACCTTAAGAAAAATGAAATGGTATGTTAAATAGTTCAGTTTTTTTTTGGGGGGGGGGTCAAAAAGAAGGACACTAAAATGTATCAAATCAATGAGAACATAATTAAGATTAAAATAAGGAATTTATGAAACACAATTTCTATGGTACATACTTAAAATTAAAAATATAAAAAGGAAAATATAATGTTAAACTTTATTCTTACCTGAAATCATAATTCACTTATTTCAGATGGGCATAGAAGTAAAAAGGGAGGAAATACTCTTCCCTGCTTAATATTTAATGAATCTCAATTTTTGGAAGTACAGGAACACAAGGGAAACATTTTCTGCAACATCCCCAAGAGTGTTTTTTTTCATTTGTTGCAGAATTAACATATTTTAGGCTTTTCAATTCCATTTCATGAAGTGTGTCTAATGTGTATTAGATTTTTGTCTGACTTTTTGAATGACCTCTTTTTTATACGCACTGCTCTTTACTTTCAACTACTGACACACAGATGTCAATCTAGAATGGACTGAGGAATTTTTCCGGCCTTTATTATTTTAAGTATTGAATGATTTTGTAATATGATGGAGTTGGAGAATGATGGAGCTGATTCTACTAAGGGGAGAGTGCAGATAAGTGCAGTGATAGTGCAGCTCCATGTTGAGAAAAGTACCAGAGAAGAGACAGCAGAAGAATATTGTTTATTAACTTGAAAAAGTTGATTAATCCATAGAAAGTGGTCGTGGGGTTACAATAATGAAAAGACAAGCACATTGTGTTAAAATAGTTTTGAGTTTCTCTTTTGCTACACACACACACACACACACACACACACACACTCACACACTCACAAATATCCGTGGATACCCCAGAGAGGGAGATCTATTCCAGACTACATCATAGTCAACATCATAAATAAGGAATAAAACTTGCTTAATGCTAAGTTTTCAGAAATACCTGTTTTGTAATTATCAAACACCAGCCTACCTGTGGTAATTAATTATTACTGTGTTGTATTTCATTTGGTCAGTTTATCTAGTTTGCCTTAACCATCATTTGTTTAACAATCATTCATTTATACAAGAAAATGCTTTTTAAAGGCTCTTTACCTTTTTTATATAATAACTTGTCTGGGAGCAGTTAACACCCTGTGTAGAGAGTTAGGTCCACATTAACGTGCCAGTACCTCAGCCTGTGTGTGTGTGTGTGTGTGTGTGTGTGTGTGTGTGTGTGTGTGTGTGTATGTTTTGATACCCGGTGAAAGAAGCTTCTGTTAGCCAGCATGCTGTTGTCCCATATGGCTTCAGTCGTCTGTCCTGCCTCCCCAATGTCTGCTGATAACACTGAAGTTAACGCTCAGCCTGGTCATGTGACCCCTTTAAGTCTTGAAAAAGGCACCTGTGATTCAGCAGGTCAGGACAAGGCCTTTCTGGAATTACTGCTGAAACTATACACTATAAAAACTATACACTATGTTCACCATTTTCACTTAATTCACTAGTCAGCACGATGAGGTAAGACAAAGCCTGCTGTCCACCCAGGTCACTCTCAGAAGAGGAGCTGCATTTGTCTGATGATTTTTGAAAAATTGCGATATATCGAGATTTAAACAGTGTTATAATAAAAAATAAAATACCAATAAAATAAAACAAAATGATTGTCACTTTTCTATGCAACAAAGGTCACAACTACAAGATGCAGAATTATTTACGTGCGTGCGTGTGTGTGTGTGTGTGTGTGTGTGTGTGTGTGTGTGTGTGTGTGTGTGTGTGTGTGTGTGTGTGTGTGTGTGTGTGTGTGTGTGTGTGTGTGTGTGTGTGTGTGTGTGTGTGTGTGTGTGTGTGTTGTGTCTGTGTCTGTGTATCTTGGAGTGTGTGATTATAACAGAGAGAAAGTGAAAAAGGAGAAAATGCATGCGTAATTGTTGTGTTTTCTATAGGGATTAGGCTGCATGTCATACAGGATTTTATTTGTTTATATTCACTTGGTCTTACATGTCATTAAAGAGAGAAACTTCATGGCTAGAAAAAAAAACCTACACCATATTGACGTGATCCAGTAAAACATTCAAGTTATATAGGGAGGTGGAGTAGAAGATTTCAACATAAAATGTAAGGAATATGATGACAAAGAGAATAATGGGGAGACTAAAAAGCGCAGTGCTGCACATGAAATTAACATTTAAAGCTGAAGCAAAAGTGTGCACATGGAACATGTGGGCCACATGTATGAAGGCCAATTATGGACGGCTTCCACCAACTTGTTTTTGATTTGGTGTTTGAGAGAGAGTGAGAAACGGGGATTCGATCAGACAAAGAATGAGGAATGGCTCAAAGGGAAACGTCCCCATACACGAACACAGTAAAGACGAAGAAGGAGGAAAAGACAAGGATTTAGATGAAAGTTATAAACAAATCTTTCAGTCTTAAAATGAAAAAAATCTTCTTGAAAGTCTGACCAACATTATTCTCATCAGCATACCTGTGTGTGACATCCTGACTTTATTGACTACTATTTCTTAGTCACTACAAACTATTCCTGCTGATTCTCTAGTGTGTCTGCATTGTGGGTGCGTGTACGATATGTTTCAGTGTTGAGTGGTTGCATAAAGAATTTGTTTCTCCAGCTCTTGTGTAGGAATTTGCAGGACTTTAACACTTTAACATGTGTGCGTGTGTGCGTGTGTGTGTGTGAGAGAAAGAGAGAGAGAGAGAGCAAGCATTACTCATCATCCGCTTAAAATAAGAACTTACTTCTCAAATAATTTATATATAGACATATAGCACCAGTTAGTGAAGTGTTTAGGACT